>NW_023615853.1:0-29882 GCF_013339695.2 Rhipicephalus sanguineus | reverse complement strand
TTCAACAAAAGTGCAGCAGTGTACAATAGACAAAGAAGGGAACGGTTGTCTTTGTTCCCTCTTGTCTGTGTCCACTCCTACCCTTTTGTTGAAGATGGATTAGCAACTAGCCCAATCTCAAAGCTTGCCTCAGACGAAGGATTCAACACCAATAGTCACACTCGTTCGGAGCTTTGGCAATTTTAGAGCCCTGTAAAAGCCTTTTATTCATCAATAGAGAGCCATTGGGTGTTTCCCAATATGCCTTACAAGTTTGCCATTGAAAGTTCTGTCTACGTTAATGCAACAGCTTAAACATAATAATTCTAAGTTAGAAACACAGACAACTAACTGGCTAGAACGTGCTATCATATCCTAGTGGAAATGGAAGGACCGTAAATTATAGTGATAGAATCTAGCACACTTTTTGCAGTTTCAACAGGATTTGCATTTTTAAAATGTGTTTCAATGTTGCAAAAACCGGTTTGTTGTGCAGCCTGGTGGACAGGCCTTCATACTGTGCAAAGGAGCCATTCGGATTGCTGTACAGTCTTCTGTTCTTTACATGCACCATAATTCGTGCTTGATATTACAATCTATATTATTAGGCATCCCCACTTTATTCTATGCTTTTTATAAGGCAAAAGGAGTGATTGCTGAGAGGCGGCTTTGCCATCACTGTGACTAAGGGAACTGGCAACCTGTGTCAAGCCGTGGTGCTTATGCGCAGTGCGTATACATGCTGAGTGCACAAACACGAACCACAGCAACAGGGGCTTTATAAGCACAATGTTGCTTTCTTATAGATAAGGCCTTGCTCGTTTGCTGGCGTATTATTGCTATTGTGCTAAACTACCACTGTTTACAATGTGTTGTGTGTATGACTGAATTGGTGCGTAAAATTGTGATAAAAATTTCGAGCCATTCCATTTTGTGAAGGCAGGTTACCAGTGAAGCTGTCTAGCACATAACACACAAATATGAACAAATGTATGAACTCGTTTCTTGTTATGATTGGTGGTAAATGTGATGAAAGGTACACACACACACATTTGTTGTCTTGATCGGTGGCTCATTATTTTTTGGTCATGGTGATGACGATGGCCTTATTGTTGCTATGATGCGCAATGATCAGCTTGGTTACAACCTTGCACATGTTCTTAGCCAGAGTCTCATCTATGCCTGTCTGGTGGTGAGGTTTGTACAAATTGTGTCGCACAGGAAGCCAAAGCATTCTAACACAAATTGCATAACTACGGTGGTTTGTTTTTGTGTTTTATATTTTTTCAAATTAGAGGGTAAAAATTGGGTGCTATTTTTCAAGCTGGTAATTTGAGAGAAATCACATTTTTCGTGGAACCATCATTGAACTGCATGTTTTTGGGGGGGTTTAGTTTAGAAATGCTACATGAAATACATTTACACAAATTGATAAGTCAAAAGGACAGTAAAGAGCCTTGATAACATCTAGGAAAAGACACATTTAATTCACAAAAAGCTGATCACCGATTTTTTACGCGTCCTTGTTAACGTACATTGCCATTTGCATGTGCAGCATGTTGGTCTTCATTCGAGAGCTGTCTCACCTTTGGATGTACAGAGGCATCCACTTCCACCTTGAGCACCGCACCGTGCAGCCAACGCTCCGCGGAGCGTCTCTCGCGGGCGGCTGGGGCACGCAAGCGCAGTGACAACTGTAGGTGGTGCCTTCGCCGCGTCGTCTGCTAAAGCGCAGCGGCTCCGCCCAATCGCGCTTGCTCTTCGATGAAGGTAACTTAATCTCATGGAAATCGAGAAGCGCAGCGACTGCGCCTCGTTCCGCACTGCTTTTTTACCTACTGTTTTCTTTTTCTGCATGCGATCTTAAAAGTAATAAACCTTGGCCCGTGCATGAGTAAGATCGCCAAGCCGGGCTGGCACTCCCGCAACTAAGCTACTCAGATGCTTTGTGCCGTACAGTTAGAATATTCCCGCTACTCAAACGGTTGTTTTCATCAGCTGAAAGTTTGGCGACACAAAGTCGACAATAAAAAATATAAGTTTGCGCTGTGAATTGAAGGCTCACGGAAAACTTTCTGCTTCGTGCTAAAGTTTTGAGCCAAGAAATATATAAAGCGATACGCGGTGCTTTGGGTCACCTAGCGATAAAAAGGGAGTCAAGCTTTATTCAGCGCCTGCTTACAGAAGTAATCATTTGTCAGCGGCGCTTCTTTGGTGAACTGATTGCGTGATATGAGTTCAGCTGAAAACTCTATTAGAATGCTTCTTCATTTTTCTGCATGAATGGTACGAATAAGCATGGTTGCAAATGAGTCGCAAATTAGGGCGGCGTATTGGCGAGTTAAATTCGCTAGCGCATGAAGGCAGCAGTGCTGATAACACCTGAATGTAATGTAACTTCTCTGAAATTGGCAAATTGCTCACATCCTTTTGTTTTCAGGCGAGTAACAATCCAAACTTTCGCACATTTAAAGCTGTTATGTCAGACCTTACCATGCATTTATCGCCAATTTTGCGGCGCCTAGCTTTGAAGCTGATCAAAAACATTTGCGTGAGCAGCGGGAACATTCTGGCTACTGGGCTCAAAGGAGCTGAGTTGCTTAGTTGTAGGAGTTCAAGCGCGGCTGTGAAAGTTTACTCATGCACGGACCGAGGTTTATTGGTTGTGAGATCGCATCCAGAAATGAAAGAAAACACTAGCAGCAAAAGCTAGACGGAACAAGGTGCAGTCGCTTCGCTTCTTCTGAACCGTGCCTGGATGCTGGATTTGCATGCGCATAGCAAGAGCGAAGTTAGCTTCACCGCAAAGCAAGTACAATTCGGCAGAGCTGCCGCGCTTTAGCAGACGACGCGGCGAAGGCTCCGCCTAGAGCTGTCACTGCGCATACGCGCTAGTTACCCAAGCAACCAAGAGAGGCGCTCCGCGGAGTGCTGGCCGCACGGTGCGGTGTTCAAGGTGGAAGTGGACGACTCTGTACCTCAGCTGAAAGAACCCTCTCAACATCACAGCTTTCATTAGCTATAGTCGGGTACAACTTTAGAAGGCAGCGGCATTTTCCCCTCAAAGGCGGATGCATACGAGCCTCCACCAATAGGCGCGCACTTCAGGTGACGTCATGAGCCGGACGGCCGGTGACCCCGCCGACGGAGAACATGCCTAACATGCCTAGCGGGACTATTTCTTTAGTCGCGGAGGCAATTGGCTGCTGCGCTTCGGTCATCTGGGCGGGGCCTCTCCTGTCTTCTAAAGTTGTACCCGACTATAGGCACAGCAATGTCATTGCAGCATTTGCTGGCCTCGGGTAGTGAGCAGCAGAGTCATGCCAATATTCAGTGAGTTCAGCAGCTGGTTAGTGTGGATTGCTTCCAGCAAGTACTGGTTGCACTTGTGAAGTGAATTCATGTTTTTAGTCTCTAAAATGAAGGTAGGTCAGTTGTTATGAAATGACTGTCTCAGCAGACAAGAGTCTCTTGCAATGGATTCAATACTGCTTGCAATTTCCATAACGTTAGGTGGTTTTCACCTTTGTTTGAGACGTTCCGTTTAACAGTGCAGTACCATTCTGTGGAGAGTTTTGTGCAAAACTCCACGCAACATCTTTTCACTAATGTGGTGCTGCTGTTGGGTTACGTAGACAAAACGGGTTTTACCAGTCATTGTTGAAAGCTCGCCGACCATCTGCGGATGATGGAGGATTTTAGCAAGTTTTGAAGGCGTCCGGACGGTTGCTTGCATCTGTGTGCGAGAGCAGACAATGCAGCACTGCATGTGTCACAACTTTGTGGGTGCACTTGTTCTAGCTTCCTACACGGTGATGTCGGTGTCCAACTTGTCGCCCAGAAACCGAAACCGAAAGTCGTTCATACAAATAAGGCGATGTGAAATAGTTTCGAGAGAATACATGAATTTGGGAGTGTGTCTCATGCTTCCTAGATCAATAAGAAATGTTTGCAACAAAGAATGCACAAGCCACAAATTTGATGGCACCACCCCTTTAAGTGGTTGTGTGTGAACTTGACGTCAATTTGGACACTTTGGTGGCTTTGTAACTCCTATCTAACAAAAATAATGCAACATGTTTTTAGAGATTAAGTTAGAGCACGTGCTTGGCTTTAATTCTGGGGAGTTTAAAGAAAATTGAAGATGGCCTTTTTTTTTAAACTGAATTTCGAAGTATTTTATTTTTAGAGACGTTTCTTACCATATGCATTTATGGTTTGCGTCTGACATCATCCTCGGCAATCATACTTAGCACAATGGTTAACCTAATGCGTGGCAAATCTCTGGAAAATTTGGGAAATTTCGAGTATTATAGACGCGGAGTGAAAAAATCTGAAATTAGAGCATTATTGAGCAATGGGTGCCGTATTTGCAACTTCTTTTGCATAAGTTATGGGCAACAGAACTGCAACATAACATTTTATAAATGCACGTTACTCACAGTAAGCCAAGAAAAATTGACTCGCAGCTGCAATAATTTCTTTGTAGGATCTCGTCAAAATCGTATTTTCGGGAAATTCGCGAAAAAGCAGTTCTGCTGAGTGAAGACTTCCGTCCAAATTTTTTTGACTTAGGCAAATTTTTTTTTTCGCAAAACTAACATTGGTTTCGTGGCCCTAGGGACTCATACAGCAAAATATTTTTTTTTTTCAGCGAAATTAAAGGGGTCCACAGACATGCACCGATGTTATCTGAATACACTCTATCTGCTACAAAGTAGTAATCTTCATGTTTGCTCATGGAATCTTTATGAAATCGGAAAAATGTGGAACTAGCTGTACATTTGGTAATTTGCCCTACCTGCACGCTGTGGCACATAGGCTATACATAGGCGCCCCACTGATGCTTTTTTTAGTGTGAGCAATGGGGCCATAGTGGTCCCGAAGCATCAATTTTATGTACTTTTAAAAAATTTGAGGCGCGTTCTAATATGTTAATCTGGTACCTTCCCCATCTGACAAGTTTTTATCAGACTTTTGACTATGTAGTGAAGTGTACATCACAGGCTTGCTGTGTCAAAATTCTTCTATTATCCGCACCAGGCTCTCTCCTCTAACACTGTTGTCTTTCACATATGAACATTGGATGCTTGCACGTGTTCTCCATGTATGGCAGGCTGAAATATTCATATTTATTTTCGTTGGCTGCTGCTTCCTTGCGTTAGTGTCAAAGCAGTTGGGGCATTATACAAATGTGCAGGCAACCATTAATTGAATCTGAAATGCATGTGCCGTATTTACTCGAATCTAAGCTGATGTTTTTTTATAAAAAACAATGTGCGAAAGTGGGGGGTTGGCTTAGATTCGAGTACCATGATTAAGTTTTTTTTTTTTCTGGCCTTGCGAATTTCGAGTGTCGGCCTACAATCGAGAGCGGCCTAGATTCGAGTAAGTACGGTACATATTCTAGTACTGTCACTATAGCTTCAGTGGTGGTTGGTCAGCTTTCAGTAGTGATTCATCGCAATGGTGGATGCAGGGTGTCGGAACGAAATGTTTTTCGTTTCGGTTTTAGTTTCGTTCCACCGAAAAAAGTTCCGTTTCTGTTCCGGAACTAAAAAAATAATGTTTTGTAACGGTTCTTATTTTTATGCGAAAATTTGAAGGTAAAGTAACGATAAAAACATAGGATTTGTGGTAAACTTGCGCTCCTCTTAAGAACGTGGGACGGGTAAAACACGTTCTTCCCGCATTCTTCAGAGGAGCGCAAGTAACTGTACGACGAATTGCTACAGACTAGCGCGAGCTATGTGGGGTGTCGTGGCTGTGGCTGGCCCAGAAACCCGTCAGGGAGGAGACCAAGACAAACCAGCAACCATCTTTACTCCGCCGAGTCTCGGCCACAACTGCGAGCTGCGAGCGTGCCATCGTTCGTTTTCTTCTTCTACGGACGACGCGCTTGCAGCCGCCACTTTTATACTTGTCTATACGCTTCTATACACTTATAGGAAGGAAGAACCAGAGGTCAGCAACAGGAAAGAGCAGGCAACCACAAACGGTGGCAGCAAGGCGGCTGCCACGACGACTGCTAACCCGAAAATGGATGCGGAGCCCCGGAGCCCCCAGTTGCCACGGACAACACCGGGACCTTGGTTACGTGGTGGACGAACCGTGCCGACGTGTGGTCGTGCACGCCACGTGCGGTCCGCTGTGGCCAAGGATAGCGGCTACTGCGCCCTCCTCCCCAGTTTCACCGGAGGGGAGGGGGCAGTATAGAAGCGGTGGCTGCGAGCGTGCTGGCCGTAGAAGAGAATGATGAGCGATGGTGCGCCCGCAGCTCGCACTCAGCAGCCACTGGCAGCGGGCAGTTGCGGCCGAGGCTCGGCAGAGTAAAGATGGTTGCTGGTCTGTCTTGGTCTCGTCCCTGAGGGGCTTCTGGGCCAGCCACACAAAACCCCAAAACTAGCACCCTTCCAAGTTACTGTATTTAAATTTCTCAAAAGTGAATTACGAATTTTCTGAGCAGGTTCTATGTTTTGTGTCAAGGGAGTGAGCATTTTCTCAGAAGTAGCCCGTCATCGAGGGTGGAAGACCGCTGTTCTGATAAAACAAACTTCAGCACCGAGAATGCCCTCTCCACACTAGTGTGGCTGGCACACGAAAGTCCACTTGCATTAATATAAACAGCTCTGGTTGCCACTCTTTTCATTTTTCATAAAATTTGAACATCTTTACTTTGGAATTCTTGCATGAGATAAGCGCTAACACTATACCCTGACATATGTATTATTGCTCACGTTGCATGACCTCGGTTGTTCCAGGTCACCAAGTTTTCCCGGGAACTGAAAACTGATAAAAAATATTTCGGTTTCACTCTGGAACGAAATAATAGATAACGTTTGTTATTTTCGTTCCGGCCAAAAATATCTTTTTGTTTTTGTTTTAGTTCCGTTCCGACACACGGGGTGGATGGCTATGTAATTTCAAGCTGTGATATTGGTGCAAGCCACATATACAGGGGCAATGCAAACATTCAAAGGAGCGTGTATTGATTTCAAAAGTTCCGGCTGAGCCCCATCTAGCAGTGAAAAATTTTCACATTGCAGCATACTAGCAACACGTTATGTTGCCAAATTTTTCCATTATCTTATGAAACTGTAGGCTGTGGTCCCATGTTGTTCACTTCCCTTTCTTTTTGTTTAGTGACTTCAGTTGATCTGCAAGTTCTTTCTTGTCTCAATGCATCACATTTTTCCTAATTGCACTAATTTTTTTTGTTCCTACAGCATCGGTTTCTCAATTCCTCGAAAGAGCCACGACGTGCGCTCTTAGCAATTGATGGGTACCATGTGCACAGAGGCCAAGGGATCGATCAGCTGGCCAAAATCGTCAGTTCTCTTGCCCGTGACTTCGGACCTGGAGTGAAGTCACATGGACACAGCGAGCTGGGTATCTGCTACAGGCTGCTGAAGTGCAGCCACTGCAACACAAAAGGCCACGAAGTCCTGCGAGTGCAGCAAATTCCTTCGCCTACCTTCCCAACATGAACCAAGACTGCTTTAGATCATCTTAATGTGTAAAGCAGCACACAAAAACAAGACATGAAAGGAGGAATACAATTGAACAGGCCAACCACTGCACTTGCAATTAGCTTATTTTGAAGGGAAAAAAAGGAGGGGGTAATACACATATGCACAAGTGCACAACATTCAAATTTTTTTTAAGCACCGTTATGAGCAAAAGTCATTGTTGCATGTGGTGCACTTGTGGGTATGTACTATATACATATTTTTTAAAAGAATAAACTAGTGGCAAGTGCAACAGTTGTCCTGTTGAATCATATTAATCCTCTTGTGTCTTTTTTCTGTGCGCTGCTTTACATGTTCAGATGCTCTGTCACCAATTCACCCGACTTTCAACCTTACTGAAACTTGGCAAATGCTGCCTGCCATGAAACGGCCCTTTTCAGGGCCACCCATGTGTTGTCCGGCTGGTTGCGAATGCTCCCAACTGTTACCCAGATAGCCTCCTTGAAACTTGAGAGGAGTTGTACGGCGCATGTTGACTCTGCTGGCTGTATATTACTTTTGTATAATTAAGATTGTGCCACAGGGTCTTTCAATTGAAAGTAATACATATAGCATGACCTTGCATTAATTATCTTTCATAAATGCTAATCACTACTCGAACAAATCGAGAACGTTTCTGTATTGCAGCAAATAAATGTAGAAATTGCATATGTCATCACACCTTTATTGCCCAAAAAATTGCATTTATTGCACATTCATCAAGCAAGTGACCTATGCAGGACACTATCTCTGCAAGCTCAGATGTGCACGCGCAGGCCTTGCATTTATGGCTTTGCTATCTCGGCAGCCCTCTGTTCTATTGCTACCTGTGAATGTGCCAAGCAGATTGGTCTGAACGGCATCACAAGTAGCTAAACACATTTTAGAGCGCAATGAACTGGGCTAGTTGGTACTACTTCATTATGTCACAGTGCGAGGAAAGAAGCCAAGGCACACAGTGCTGTGTCCCAGCTTTTTCCTCGTTCTGGGAGCACTGGAACAATGAACATTTGAGAACATTCACTTGGAGCTCCTACCATCACATTTGGCTACATGCTCCAAGCCCAGCTCGTCCAGACATGATTCAAGGCATCACAGTTGTGTTCGCATACATCATCTGTGTAGAGAACAAGTTATTTTGAATTGAAAAATGGCCATCCACCTGTTTTGTACAAGGCTACCAGGAAATCCATACTGATTTCTCAGAAAGGAAGACAAAAAATTCGTACTGTTCCTGGGCTCAAGCCTGGAACCAACACCTTTCCAGGGCTGTTTCTCTACAACTGAGATAGCCAGTAGGCTAGCAATGGGCAGTGTAAGGGCCAATTAGTTGAAAAGTCAAAGCACACAGAATGTGGCAAATGGGTCCTGTGGAAACGTGCAGCAGCTTTTAGCAGAAGATTCTGCGTTAATATCTATTTATGAAAATCAAACTTGAAAGAAAAAACATTACTTGCAGCTGGTTATAAGCTACTTATACCTACTGTGCTTTCCACAGAACTCATTTGTCATATTCAGTGTCCATGCGCTTCAAACTGAATTTGCCCTCGCACTTTGATTACTAGCATACTGGTTAGCTTAAATGGTAGAGCGACCACCCCGAAAAAAAGTCGTTCTCGAGTTCAAACTGTGGACCATGTCAAATTTTTCGCCAACTAAAATGCTGTTCTTTATGAGAAATCCATATGAATTTTATCGTAGCTTTGTGCAACAAATGGGAGTGGATGGCCATTTTTACATTCATAACCCTTTCTATGTTGTGCAAAACTCCGCTGTTATAAACGAGTCATTTTCTAGCAGCCAACAGCACATCATAGTGTTTGTAGATCTGGAGTGCTTCCCAATACGGACCACTGAGAATGGCACAGTTGCATTGTGGGGCAAAAGTATATGGACAGTTTGTGCCACTGAGCAAGCTTATGTTATGAGGCCCAGCAGCACATAGTGCTGGCATTGTTGACATAGTTCCTTGAAAGGCAGTGGGGGTTAACATAGGCTGAAGTTGAGGCATCTCCGTTGTAGTGCAGACAAAACGGGTGCGGATAGTTCGTTCATGCTACTGAGAGAAAGTAACGGAAGACATGGCAGCAACACACAATGCCGTTTATGAGTTTGCAAGGCAGGCCAACTGCACCAAGGCGGATGAACTGCAAACAAGAGAGCCACATGGTGTTTCTAAGTGTCAGGCTGTACGTCACGAAAATTTAGCTCAAGAAAGTGAGCCCATAGTGTGCACTATAGGTGACCGCATCTGTTTGTATATAACATGGCAAATAAGCTGATTGGTACAAACTGAGTGAGAAGAGTTTAGCAAGAGTTTCATGCCACGTCTTGAATGTGCTTGAAAAAGTGCGTGAGCCAACATGTTAATAGGCTGCTATCGAACAATGTATCTAGTTTTTCTTTTCTAGTAAGACCTGTATATCCAAAAGTTGGCCTCCCAGACAAATATGTATTATGGGTGTCATACTGTCAATTTTGATCACGATGGGACCTGACTGGGTAGAATTTCTCTACTGTGATTATTTACTGTATGCAAGTTGCAGAAACGAGTCAATCACTGTTGAGAAATTTGACCCTGATTGGGCTTAATTGCGATCAGCAGTGCACCATGTGACAACGGTATCATCCGAGTTAGTTTCTAAGTATGGTCTACATCCAAGCCGTGGATGGATCAACCTGTAAACCTAAAGCGGCGGCACTTACGACTGCAGTTTCGCAGTCGTACTCTGTCTTGCTGCAGCTTTTAGCACACCATTCTTTCTATAACTGTTTGAGACGCTTTGTATACAACTGTCTACATCACATGTTTTTGCTAGTCGTGTTGACTAGTGGCTAAGAAAGAACAAGATACATTTAAGAGTGGATAAATTGAACCTCCTGTGTAATAGATCTGTTTTCAACTTCATTTTGCAGTGTACTGTTAAATATAGTCAATTAGCAGAAGGCACTACCATGTTTGATGTTCCGCTTTTTCCAAGTCACCTAAAAAGTATAATTTATCTTTGCTCGAAATGATCATAACCAAAAAAAGAAAAATTAGTACTATATTTCTAGCCTGAGATTTCATTCTATTTTTGCAAAAAGCAGAACATGAATGACTTCAGGTTCAATGCAATTGCAGTTTAATCAAGATTAGTTACTATAAAGCACATACATGACAATATTTTTGTTGCAACGTCGAGTCCCTTGAGATAATGTGCAACTCTGACGAATTACAGGCAGTTCTTCATAGATCGCGTCTGAAAGGGTTTAATGTAGTCGAATGAAAGCTCGCACTTGAATCGAAAGTTCAACCCGACTTGCAGCTCAGTTGTAGCAAGTTCTACTGTGCGTTTAGTTCTGATTTTTTTTTCTTTTTTTTTGCACGAAGTTATACAGAACACACCCTCAATTGGTGCGCTGCTGGCAGGCACTGATTAGTTACTGCATATGCTACCTTTAGGTAGCGTAGTCAGTAACTCTAGCACTGATAAGAAGAAATCAGCGTCTTTAGGTCAAGGGTGCTTGAACTCTTCCAAAAACACCCCCTTTCGTGAAAACGAGCAAGTGTAGCGCAAGAATTTTCAAAAGCTTTACGTTGCGAGGGGTGTTGGACGTGAACAATTCTGTCTTATCAATAATGCAATGTCCTGATGCACTGACAGCGCAGAGGTCATCAAAAGCAAGCTATCGCTTCCATTATAGCACTAAAAGCGCCTTCAAAGCAAAGCTGTCAAATTGAAATCACGGTTTACATGTATGTACAAAAAAAAAAGAGGGGGGGGGGGGGCTGGGCAGTCATCGACGCCCATTAGCAAAGCAATATTTGTTCGCGGCAATACCTAGTACATCTGAATTTGCTGCACAGCTTTAGCTTATATTTTGTGTGGTACCCGCGCGTTCATGCACGTTCACGATCGTGTCCCGATCATCGGAAATGAATTTTCAGAGCTCGACTGGCTCGATACCACATCTAGCGCAAGTTAACGATCAAAGAGCTCGATACCTATCGAAAGCGCAGAGCATGACACTCATACAAAGCACAATGTTGAATTGGAAGTTGCATCGGAACGTGTATCTTACCAATGACCTCACCTGCTGTGGTAGGGCGAGCGGAGTCGAGTACGAATATCCACGGGTGAAAAAGGCACCACACCTTCACGTGTGAGAAAACATACCCTAAACTCGATAGCGAGCGTTAATGTTAACATTACCGCGTACAAGAAACTAGCGAAAGAACAATTTACATCGCGCAAACGCTGCAAATTGCAAATAAACAATCCGCCATTGCAGACGATGTCGATGTTGATCGAGCTCTCCTCTGTAATAAAGGATTCGCGCCGTAGCCAGAAAACGTGTGCAAATACCGCTGCAATAATAATAATAATAATAATAATAATAATATAATAATAATAATAATAATAACAACAATAATAATCTAAGCATTCATAAAGAAAGAAACAGATCTAAATCGATTCTGACTCTGTCCTCGTGGCTTGAAATGAAACTGCATTGCATTACTGTAATGAATGTAGTGCAGAAACCGCATGCACAAGTATGCATTATCAACACAGGAAGACACAACCAGGTTAAGCTTTGACAATAAGGCTTTATTAAAATGCTGGTTTGGTTCCTCCATAGCTTTGGGAAATCAATGTCATTTAACACCTCTACAATCAGTAATACAATATCTGAAATGAGAAATCATAAGTGAGAAATGGGCAGGTCAGCACATTCACCAATCGAACACTTTGCATTCCAGTCAATTATTAATTACAGCAGCAGTTGTGTCAGATAGAGCAGATGAGACATATGAGTGACTTAAATTTTATATTTAGTGGAAACCTCGGTCCGGTGCCAACATCAACACATAGTACTTTTCATATTTGTTGAGGCATGTGGTCATCATTGGCAATAATAATAATAATTTCTGGGGTTTTACGTGCCAAAACCACGAGGTAGGTAAAGGCACGCTGTAGTCGAGGGCTCTGGAAATTTTGACCATCTGGTTTTCTATAGACCATCTGGTGTTCTTTAACGTGCACTGCCATCGTACGTACACGGGCTTCTACCATTTCGCCTCCATCGAAATGTGACCGCCGCGGCCGAGATCGATCCATGACTTTTGGCTCGGCACTGTTGTGGCCACCTCCACCTTTGCAATGCTTTGCACTATGTGCAATGCCCGACTCGTTTCAGTTACTGTTTCAGGTGGGCTCTCATAGTCGTTATTGTCAGTGCTTGACAATGTGTTAGCAATGACCACACAGTGAATGTGCTTGCACACTTTGAAGTGTATCAGGTGCGCACACACTGCACATTCATTGCATCTCAAGGGACAGCAAGCAGCATCCCCGACTTTTGTCACTGTATAAGAGTGCCCTTTAGTAGACTGAGATGGCACAGTCCACGTGCCGTCTTCGTTTAATTTGGCACAACCTGCCATTTCAGTGCCAGATCTGTGGTACCTTTCAACTGCACTCAACTTCTTGCCCTTTGATCATCTGGATTGCCCTCTTCATCAAAAAATGATATGTCAAGTCCATGAGTGCAGAAATTAGTTTATCAACACGCTTATTCTTCTTTCCCTCCAGCATGCTGTGCTTCATCGTCCTGTGCATGCTCTCAAGGTGCATGTTGGTGTTGATACCTGCCCTCGTCCTAAAGCAGTAGGCCCGCTCTTGAGGTCTAACTGCATAGTTGTCCTTGAAGTACTTCAGAAAATCCCTCAGTTTTTCTTCCTCAGTGTCAAGGAATGATTGAAGATAATACTTTTCAAATTCTTGCTGGTCAAGGAACTCTAAAAGGAGTCGCACGTTGTGGTACACGTCTGGCCTCAGTTGTTTTTCTACAAACTCATGTATCTTCTTCTGCCAATTCCTATCCACATGCCAGGTGCAGAGAAGTTTCTGCTGAGGGACACCCATAACTGACGACCATGCCTTGTAAAATTGTGAGGCGTCATCAGACATAAATGTCTTAGCAGCCACTTTTTCGTTGATGGCACACTCAAGAGACCTGAAAAAGCTGCCAAGTTTTCCTCATTCATCCTGTTGCAGATGAAATAGGCTATAGGTATACCTTATCCCACTTCATCTAGCACTAGAAGAGTGGTCAGCTCAAACTGTTACCCTGTAGTTCCATGTGTTGAGTCAAGACACACAGTGCCCGTGCCCAATTCTTCTAACAGCTCTTTTTGTGGCTCTGTCATCAAAGCAAGGGCAAAATCTGTTGCACCAAAAGTACCAGTTGGGTCCACTGCACCTTGTGCCTTATACAGACAGACAAGTGTTTCACCTTTGTCTTACATTGCTTTCACCCACATATCTACACTGACAGCATCATTGGTGTGACACTGTTCAGGAGCAGCAATGTGAAACTGCCGTTTGATGTTATGCAGAGTTATGCGTTCTGCCAAATGTGCTGGCCTCAGCTTACATGCCCCCAACAGATGTTCTTATATTATTCAATATGGTTTTCATGGGCACACCACGCTCCAGGTCCTCTGCTACGTTGGTTAACCCCGTTGGCCTTTTCTTTGTCACTCATCCTCAAGTGCTGAATTTCTGCTTTATGGCCATAATGCTTTCTTTGGTACCTTACATTTATGGTGATATCTTCAGGTGCCGGGCTCTGAGTGTTCTCCTTCTTCGTCACAGTAATAAATGAAAGACATATCTTACCGGACTTGCAGGTACCCTGACTTTTTTCTCGACGATTACCATGACCTTCCTTTGGCCTAGCCACTCCTGATCTATTAGAGTAGTAGTGGCTCCTCGTTTCCCCACTGGCCAGCTTTTTGGGAGCCGTGTGAAGAATAAACCAACAGTTCTCATTCGCCTCTTCCTGAGCTTTCCATTCACTGAATTCTGTAATACAAATACAACATAGTATCAGAGAGAGACATTAAACCAACGAAAATAGTTCAAAGGCCTTAGACATAGATTACAGGGGCGTAGCCAAGGGGGGGGTTGGGGAGGTTCAAACCCCCCCCCCCCCCCCGAAATTTTTTCAATTTTGCTTGCGTATATAGGCACGCACACATACAAACGCACGCACGAACATACATAAACTATGGTTGAACTCCCCCCCAAAAAAATTTCTGGCTACGCCCCTGATAGATTAATGTCAAATGTTTTATTTTGCTCCCTCACTCTCTCTGCTTCACAAAATAAATTAAGTCCTTCAGTTACCCTTCATCTCATTCAGTGCACTGATATTCTTTCTGAACAACTTCTGAAGCATAAGTTTTTGACCGAGCTTACGAATGTGTTATCAACGGCAAAAACGACCTGGGTGATAATGTGACATGAGATGAACATGGGTTTTAACAAAAATGGGTCGTACAAATGAAGAAACAAAGTGTACGGCTTAACAGCGGAGGTCATCAAAAGGTATTAAAAAAGGCCTTTAAAAGGTTAAAACTTAAAAAGTAAGAACAATAAAAGTCAACAGGTTTTGCAAAAACACAAAATCTTTCTTCGAGAGCACACGTTTTCCAGAGTTTTGTGTGACCTTGCGGAGACCTTGTTGCACAGACTCAAGAAAACCAGTGATGTGCCTCCAAAAAACAGAGATGGGACAAAAACTGCTGTTATCCCATACGTGCACCAAGTGTCACATAGGATTAAGAAGGCTGCAGGGTGCGCAGGAGTCAGTGTAGTGTTTACCGCCCACAACAAACTTTGGAGGCCTGTGCAAGCGTGTAAACGTGAACAGTGAAAGGCCTGACATGCTGCAAGAAGCACACCACGCAGTTTTTGTCTTGCAAATGCGGCATCGTGTATAAGATTCCGCTCTCTTGTGGATGTGTTTACATCGGCCAAACTGGCCAATGTATTAACGATCGCTTGCGTGAACACGCCAACAATTTAAAAGTCTGACGGCAACATGGCCTTACACTGTGCAGCTTGCGGTTGTACCCCCTTTCTTGACCAGGCTGTCATAGCTCGAGAAATATATGATGCATCATGTGCAGAACAGCTCGGACCCAGCTGTGTCAGCATGCCCTCTGTGTCACTCTCGAAGAAAGAGTCTGCGTTTTTGCAAAACTTTTATTGTTGTTCTCACTTTTTAAGTGTTAACCTTTTCAAGGCCATTTTTAATACCTTTTTACAGCCTCCTTTGTTCAGCCGCATCATTGTTTCTTCATTTGGATGACCCGCTTTTTGTTAAAACCCATGTTCATCTCATGTCGCATTTATCACACAGCCGTTTTTGCCGTTGATAACGCATTCATGAGCTCGGTCAAAAACTTCTGTATGGTATCAAGGGTTTTTTCGCTTTGTCGCCCTGTTTCCATGGGCACGTTACCGCCTGTAATCTTTAGCGAGAAAAAAAAAGCGTAAGGAAGAAAAAAAATACATTTTTTTTTATAGTCTTGTTCTGAAGCACTCGATGTTACCACGTGATGAGTGTAGTGCATTAAATGTTAGTTGGAAGTAGCGCTCTATGTGTCGTTTTCACTGTCCCTGTCTTGTGCGCTCACCTGTTTCAACACATCATGTATCCACCGGACATATTTGCTCTGCTTTGTTTTTAGAGGGAAAACAAAAAAGCGACGCAAGCGGCAGTGTGATCGAGCAAATTGTGAAAATTAGTGCCTCTGTGCATACTTGTTTTCTTTTTTTTTTCTACGCGACAAGCACATGCGAATTATAACTAGCTGGCACAGTGAATGCACGTGGAAGCGGTCATGTGCTGTACAGCCTCACCACAAAAGATGATAAAAATGCACTGACACTGTCTTTTCCAACAACTATAAACTGAAAACAGGATGGGTACTCACCTTTATCTTTGTGGAACGCCTGCTGCACGTAGTCGGCGGCGAATTTGTGCGCTGCGATGTGATGCTCCACATATTTTTCCAGTGAAGACAGGCCAACGCCACAAACGTCGCATTTCATGGGAGTATTGACTTTTGCGGCTACTTGACGACACCGACGACACTTCGTGACACGTGCGCGGAGACCGCCGGCGGAGGTGAAGATGACACTAGGACACTAGGGACGAAATTCATCAAGCACGTGACATACTAGGCACTCCGTGGCGACACGGGGAAAAGTCAAAACTAACTTAGGGAAAGAAAGTCTTCAAGTGACGTCACACGTGAGTGACGTAGCAGTGACGTCATCTATTGTTCGCGAGAGAGCCCTTACTCCGGCGAAACGCATGTGGCTGAACGATCGCAGCGCCAGAGTTCCCTCTAGGTCATTTTAGGAAACTCTATGCGGTAACCCGCGCGTGCGGTCCAGCCCGGCCGTGGGTAACCATAGAGTTTCCCACTAACTGTGAGAAACTCTATGGTAGTTTGTTCTCCGTGCTGGTTGTTGGTGTAGATTTTGATAAAGTGAGCTAGAATAGGGTAGTGGGCTCACTCGCCGGCCGGCGCTATGCATTGCGATGACGCCAATGACGCCGCCAATGTCACAACACGGCCACCTGGATCGGGGCGCGCGCCCCGATCCAGTGGCCGTGGTCACAAAAACGTGCTTCGGCGCGCCTCCGCGGCGCGGCGCCACCGTCGCACCAAATGTAGAGAGCGTTGGCACTGGGGCAGTTGCTGGCTGTTTGGAGTGGCGGTCGGTGTGTGCGAGTTTTGTTTTTTTGAGAACTCTTCGCGCTTTGCATCCTCAATCTGCTAGGTCCTTCTGCGAACAGCGATGTGGCCTGACAAGCAGTGACCGTCTCACGAGGTTAAAATGCTTCCGCGGCGGCAAAACCACTGTTTTGCGCCAGGCTGTCGGACAGGAAGCACGAAGCCGTCTTTGTTAGGCGTTCCGAAGGATGCAGCCCTGAGGAAGCAATGAGGAAGCCCTGGGAAAGGAATTTGCATCGAGCGGACAAAGCACTGGACGACACATCTGCCATGTGTCAACTTCATTTTGAGCCGAAGTGCTACGGTACTACGTGCATATATAATTGAAGGGAACGAAGTACGCACACTGCGTGGAAAACCTTGCCTACGAGAGGACGCTGTGCCTACAATCCTGCCTAACTTGGCGTCGTATTTGACAAAGAAGACACCACGAGAAAGACCGACCCGAAAGAGAAAGCAATCGGGAAGCGTTCAAGGCGAGAAGAAGGTACGTTCTCGTGCCATTGGCGATACTGTTCAAGCAAGCAACTGTGCCCAATATATGATGAATAAATGTTCATGTACTTGTACCCAGTACCTGAGGAGAGTGGCTTCCTGTTTTTCTTATCTGTGGATTTTTACAGTGTTTGCATAGGAATATTCATTGCAGAAATGGCCAAATTACAGAGCCAAGGTACTGGAGATCTGCAGAAAGAATGAGCAGCTCCAAGTTTTTAAATGCTGTGAAATGTATAACATTAAGAGCTCGTGGTAAACTCCCGAGTGTGTGTCAAGGTCAGCATAGGCAGTAATTTCACACGCTCGTAAAAGGCGTGCGTGACGAATGTAGTGCCCAAGAAATGCAAAGAATCCAGTTTACAATTGATAGCCGCAAAACGCGTAAGCTTTGAAAAGTTCGCCATCGCTGCTTATCACTCGTAAGAGCAATTTATTGCATCTCAAATTTGCGCAGCATCCCTTTCATGCAGTTTAATCGCGCGTTCGCGCGAGTTACGGCGACAGAGTTTCAGAAAAGAATGAATGTTTTCTGCAGCTTTACTCGCACGAGTACTAACGGTCTTCCGTGTGCTTCATTTAACATCAGATAACTAGCTAACAGCAGAGCTGCATACACCATGCTACAGTGTTCTAGATGGTTACCATGCCTTACGCGCGCATGTAGGCCAACGCACCTAGCTCGCGCTAGTTTTTTTCTTTATTTTTTATTGTCTCAGCAACATCAGCATCACCGTTTACACTGCCGAAATTCGCGTACATTTCCGTCCAGTGCATATGATAACAGCGCACAAAAAAGCATGGCATCAGTTGCGCACAAACGCCTCCGTCAGGCAGTGCCCTACATTTAAGTCGCTGGTGGCGCCACCACACATGTGACATACCCGGCGTCAAGCAGGGGACCCCAGCAAGCCCACTACCCTCTTCTAGCTCACTTTAATTTTGACAGTGAGCTGTGTGCACTAGCGAGAACCGCCTCTGCCCGTGGGGACGTACTACGTGGTCGCATTGTGTAAGAGTGTTGTAGAAAGCGATTCATCTGCATGTCGTTGCCGTTTTGTTAGTTCTGCCAGTTCTACGATATCACCGTGTTCAGTGGACGCTAATGAGCGGAGAGAGCTTCTCCGCGGTGCTTAGCAGGTAACGCCAATCTCCCGAAATGTTGGCCGCCAAATCTATAAGCAATGATAACGAGCTGTACGAGCATGAAATAAAGGCCATGTGTTATGCGATTTGTGAATGTCTCTTTGATGCACAACTAGTGTTGTGGCGTGCGTGGATGTGTGGTAGAAGTGCGTGTGTTGCGTGATCGAGGATCGATCGCTATCAGTTGGACTGTCATTTGGGCGAATTACTTGGACCAACACGTTTATTTAAGCTTCGTCTTGAGTAACTGCGCGTGACAGATATGGAATGCGCAAGCTGGAAGCGACGGGATATGAACCGGCGTTCACCCGGCGTTATTGTCGAGTGGCTTAACATATATGCTGTCGCCGATTATGACAATCGGTTTTATAAGCAGTGCCTCTTTAGGTAGTTGTGTACAAATGAAAACGGAAATAAAATAGAAATCTTATTGTTAGGAGCATTGTCTAGCTTACATTCCCGACACCTAAACGTCTTTCTAAAAGTCAACATTGCCGCAACACAGTTGTGTCATGCGGTGAAGTGCACAAAGTATATTGCGGTGAAGCACACATAGTACGCGCGCGCGCGTGTGGGCCTTAATTATACACGCGCCGTCCTCTGTCTCATTAGTGGTGATGCGGCGGACAGCATCACCACCAACTCCAGCCTCTGTAATGAGCCCTTATCAATTTACTCTGTGAAAAAAAAAATGTGACAAGCGATTGGCAAGGCAGTAATTCTTCTAATTTATTGCAGGATTAATTCAAAATTGTTGCATGACACCTTTAAAAAAGTGCGAAATGCCTATGACAGACTCCATGGGTACTCCAGATTTCGTGCCATCACATATATATGCTCCAAAATGTAAATGATTATTAACGAAGTATATACTCAGGCTAGGTATAGGAGATGATCATCTATATTTCATTAATTTTCTCTGAAAAGTAGTAGCTTATGGTTCACATTATTGCGTTCTTTCGAGTAATCAAGAAAAATAGCTATTGAAGAATGGTAAAAAATTATAGGTGCAGTTTGTCAAGGAAGCAAGTTGCGCTTTGCAAGAAAATGATTTACGAAAGCCATGCGGTGCCAGAACTAAAAGCAAGGTGGTTTCAGGAAACTTATGGTGACCTGCGATGATAGCATGCGTTGAAGCATCTTACAGGGGCTGCTTGTTGGAAAGATGGGGTGGTAATTAGGCAAGTGCCTGTCATCAGATGGGGAGATGCATCATCAAATCTTTAAAAAATAGCTATGAAGGGGATGCTAAAAATTTCTTGAAGGAATTAACACAACGCAGTACTTATTAAAGCCTCCAATTTAATGAGGTTAGCACTGGGGCTAGCAGGTATCTTAAATGAGCTGGCCAGTTTAATAATACCCCTCGTAGGTCAATAATTATTGGATTCACAGCATGGTATGGATGAGATAGGATTATGCAAATGGGACAATTAGAAGTAATGAAATTATTGAATATACTTTGTTAATAATGCCTGGACAGTCTTAATGCAGAATGAGGTTTCTATCAGGGTGAATTTACTTTTGCTAATGCTTCTGGTGGCATCATTGCAGTTTATATTCACTGGCTTCATGCACTGTATATCAAGCACCACTGATGACACTCTGGTTTTTGCAAAGTTATTGTACTGTTCAAAAAAAATCACATCAAGAAACTACATGCTTTCTTACACTTTAATCAGGCATATGATTTGGGACTCTTTAGTGAATTGTATAGGGGAGGTCTGTGTGCAGAATATCCATGGTAATCATTTAACGCTCTGTTTGTTTGCGTAATGTTTGAAGCCTCTTTTTCTATTCAAAATTGCTACGGAGCAAGAAAAATCCAACACCAGAATTGGTACTTGGGTAAAGCAGGTAGTAAGAGCAAGCTCAATCACAAGCCGTTCAGGAGCACCCACTGAAGGAACTAATACCTAGAGGGCAAAACTTCCAGTGCACCAAGAAGGGGATGGGAGGAGGGTGCAGGTTAACGTTTCAAGAGGGCATCTCCTCACCATCATCCTTCCCCAGCCACGAACTTGTACTGTCTACGTTTATCAGACTCCTGCTAACACAAGACAGACTAGGTATAAAAGTTGCTTCTTTATTGCAAGATGGCACATCAGACCTTTTCAGAATTCCCTCACCGCAAGCCGTTAAGATTGCCTAAAAGCCTTTCCTTGTGCGGTGTCCCTTTTTTGTTCCCACACAGTTATCGCAAGCAAAAGTATGCAGCTTGTCACAGGCTAGCTGGTGCCACACAGGGATGGCTCCAGCCATCGTGATGTGTATTCCACTGGGGCTGTCAGACACTGTACATTCATGGTCTGGTGTGCTTGTTTAGGACTTTAAAGATGTAAACAGTGACCACTTCTGTTTTGTCCCTTGCACACTTGCACAAGAATTTGACACAGACGTTAGTTCTGGCAATACTGCCACAGGTGGTAAGAGGTACCTTGAAGTTGTAAACAGTGACTGCTTGTGTCACACACCTGCACAAGATTTTGACAGAGACGTTAGTTCTCGCAATCCTGCCACGGTGGTAAGAAGGTGTACAACCACAGGAACACCATGGCAAAGCAAGCTGAGGTTCATATTGAATATAATATTCCACTTGCAATACAATGGTACTTAAGTACTCTTGCATTCATTTGCAGTGTCAGGCATCACATCATTCTGCCTAACCCTGATCTCTTTTACCTATCGTCTACATAGTTTTCCAGGTTGGTGACAGTACAAAAGAAAAAAAATCTTTGTGGGAGCACCACATTTTAATCTCACAAGACTCCACTGAAGCACTTACAACATATGCGAACAGTGATATCCTAAATGTCAGCGCTTTTTGTGCTAACAAAGGTAAGCTGCTTGTTACCTTCGGCCTGTGATCTTACAGGAGCTTTAGCATATGCCTTGTTGTCATCTTGTGTCAACGATGCCACATACAATAAATAGTTCAACAAAGCTTATAACTCGGCAAGATGTACGTGCATATCTTCAGGGAGGTAATAAAATTCAGAAGTGACCACTCACGACAAGAAACACAGGATATGTGTTAACTTCCATCTATCTTTATTTGTGGCTTTGCCAGCAAATATGTAAGGGAACAGACACATGCGCAGTAGGGCAAGGTGCAACGTCACAGCCATTTAACATTAACAACCATCACAAGAGAATGCTCAAGAAACTTTCCTGCCTTTCCGAGTTTCAACAGATGGGTCACTAATACACACATCACTCCTTCCCCATCATGAAATGCTTCCAACAGTTCACATGCCATTCTCTCACCACCCGTGCCTCGAATCCTTACCTCATATTTATTCTCAACTGACATGCTCTGCCACTCATGCAACAATAAGACAGATTTGCCTGTCCACTCTTAACAGCCTGTAAGTACACTCCTAAGAACTCCCCCCCCCCCCCCCCCCCCCCTTCACCCTCCACCCTCCCATTGGTCATAGGCCAGATGGGTCATTATATTATTCACCTAGCTACACAACTGTGCTTGTCGAGCATGAATATATGTGAACCATACAGTTGCTTTGCAATAATCAAATGTAGTACAAGTACAACACTCTCTATGAAGGCTTGGTTAAAATAGTTTTATGATCATGGCACAGAAGCGTGAACTGTTGGGCTAGTTGGTGAAACATGTTTTGAAATAAAAGAGTGAAAGCTTGTCGATGTAGCACATCGACGAGTTTTCGCTCTTCTATTCCAAATCATGGAACAAAAGCTTTCTCTAGGAAACACGTAAAGCCAACGTGGAGAATTATACGCACCAGGAAAATTCCGACACTGCAAATATTCTATGGGTGTGCAAATATTCAATGATATAACACATCAAATTGAATACTGTCGTATTCGATTCAATAAGCATTATGTGTAAAACTGAATATTTTGTTAATATCTTACGAATGCTTCAAAATGTTAAATACACCAAAATAAACAGAAAACTTGTGTAAAAGTATGACAAATTTCATCCCTGCTGGTAGATTATAAGCACTCAACATGAGAGGTTATGTAGTGCAGCTGGCTACTTCGCTCTAGGAAAGTGATTTTACCAGCTATACAATGGCCACTTACCCTTTCTTAAGAGTTCTGTGGATTCGAAGGGCATGATTATTTCCTAGAGATGCTGTATTTCTGTTTTTAAAATTTCTAGGAGTTCTTATCTATACCTTAAATGGACAGGCAACCAAATTATAACGTACTTGTTTTTTTATTGCAATGGTAAGCTTACAATTCAGCTTACAATTCAGAGTGTCTAATCATGCAATGGCAACAGGGAAAAGGCGATGAAATATTTTTTATCATATTTGTTGCCGATGGAGTCTTATACACAACACATGTTGCAAACAGTGGCCGACAGCTTCTGGTGTTATTTGCGCCAAGTTCTGCCATGACAGAGTGCATGTGCGAAATGCCTTTTAAACGTGGTGCATGCACCACTTCTCAGCATCAATTCCTTTTACTGCATAATAAGCAAAGAATTCGTGTGGATGTGTTTTACCTAGGGATTCCAAAATCATAGCGAATGTAATTTGGCATAGGCTGTAAAAGTTAACATTCAATCAGTCATACATTCTTACCTTTCTATGCCAATTTTTGTTCATACCAAGTGAACAATAAATGAGTTAGGAGCGACGGCGCATCATATGACACGTCGCCAGCCACCCCGACTCTCCCCATTTGGTTGGGCACCTCGTGTTCTCAGACACGGCTTTGGTTGCAGCAGTGCTGCTTCAGGACATTTTACGTTTGCGAGTTTTTGTTTTTTTTTTTCTAGTACCATTATTTTGTGTATCTGTGCCATATTTTTGTACCGTGTTTTTTGCCACCATTTTGTTGGTGCAGCCTCCGCATGAGACATAAAGGCTTGCACCTTAAAAAAGCAGATGAACACACATATTTTTACTTTCCCTTTATGCCAATATTAAAGTGATAGCTAGCAGTACATGCAAACCAGTGAGCACAACATATAACATACCCCTATGGCTCAGTGTAGACTGCACTGCTAATTCATCACAACTATATGTGCTTTTTAACCTTAAGTATGAGGGCGACCTTTTTTTTTCAAAGCCCGCTTGGTCGCAAAATTTCAACCAAAATGAAATTCAAAACTGTTTTATTTGGAACACTTAGACATACTTTCCAGGTACCTCTAAACTGTCGTCACTCCAACTGAGACATTTATCACAGCGTGGCATAAACTTTACTCACAGTAAAGTTTATGCTGTGCAGACACTTTACTAAGCAGATAGCTATGTTACTTTAGGTACTTTACTATGCATATAGGTTATACTAGATACTTTACTATGCAGATAGGTCAAGCAAATACTTTACTACGCCCTCGTCTTTGGCTAGGGCATAGTAAAGTATCTGCTTGAAAGCTATTTTTCTTTTACAGCAGGGTAGAGTTACCATAGAGGTGTTATGCTTGAGGTTTATCATAGAAAATTATCATCATGAACCAGCACACGCTCTCTTCGTCGTCTTCTTCCTCTTCTGCCTCGCTCCCAGAACAGGCGCGCCTATTTCTGCAGCACAGGGTGCCATAATTCGGATGGGCGAGAGAACGAGTATAGAGAGAAAGAAAGAGACAAACAGAGAGAAAGAAAAAGAGAGAAATTCTCGGCAAAAATATTTCTTGGCGAGGCGAGACTCAAACCTGCGGACCAACGAATAGAAGGAAAGCGTTGTCACCACTTGGCTATCCAGTCACATTAGCAGAGCATAACATAGCCTTGTATAGTATATAGTATAGCAAGGGGGTGGGAAAGGGAAACTGAGGATGAGGAGCAGAGATGTGAGTGTAAGGAGAAAGGAAAGGAGGAGGAGCAAACGAGGACAGAGAGTGATGGGAATAGAAAGAAATAGGAAGAAGAGAAAGAGATTGAGAGAAAGGGAAGAGAAAAAAGGATAGAAGGTGAGGGGATGACTGCACAGAGCGAGCAAGAAAGGAAAGAAAGAGAGAAAACGATAGAAAGACAAAGAAAGAAATAAACAGAGAGAGAACAAGCACTACAAAGTCACACAAAGAAAAAAGATAGAAAAAGAAAGAACAGTGAAAGGGCTGGGAAAGAGAGAGCTTAGAGGATAAAAGCTCACCAACTCTGCAGTGACCCTGCCTTGCACGTAAGAGCGGCGCTCATTTTCTTTTCTCCTTTTTTTTTTTTTAAGGGCCTATCAGTTTCTTAATCAATTAAAGCCATAGTGAAAGTCTGACGTTGTGTGCAGACGTGTTGCACAGCACCTCTCGTACGTCCTCCGATCTTGCGAGGTAGCAGCTGTGAATTCCGAGCACACACTGGGCACATAAACATGCCTCGAACAATTAAGTCCCCCACTATGTGTGACGTGCGTGGTGTCATTTGATTTCTGCATGCAGCAATACAGCCGAAATTCATCGTTGAAAGAGTATTGTGTATGGTAAAGCCTTCATGAGTGACAGCAAAGTGTAGCAACAGTGCAGGAACATTGAAGCAGGATGTGTAGACAACAGTGAGCGGCATACAGAATTGGCTGAAAGGTGGCTGTCTTCAATGTGGGGGCCATAAAGAACGCTGGCACAACGCCACAATAAATGCCTCAGTTGCAGTGGCGACTATGGGGCAGCTGGAAAGTGTATCTACATGTTCCAAACATAAGCGTCTTTAATTTCGCTGTGGTTTTCACCTTGAACGAATTAGAACTTGAAAACAAACATAGCCCTCGTATGTTTAAAACAATTGCAGCAAGGCTGGTGATAGGTCAGCAACAAGCTTAGCCACGCCTTCATTGTCGTCCATTATGTACACACAATATAGGTAGTTTGGGGAGGCACAACTATTTGACTGACTATACTGGGAAGCTAACTGGCAACCCTGGGCCAGTGTGGCTTTGGAAGATGGGCCCCACCTACGACGAACCACCCTTTTACAGCACAGCTGTTAAAGTCGAGGTTCGCCGTGTGCCGTAGATAGAAAATGATCATCACCACCAGCACGTGCCATCTTCGTCGTCGCCGTCGCCTTCTTCCTCTTCTGCTTTTTTACCAGAAGATGCGTGCCGATTTGTCCGGCAAACGATGCAATAACTTCATGAGCGAGAGAACCATAGCACAGAGAGAGAGAGAGGAAATAAACAGAAAAAAATAGAAGGAAAGAGAACAAAAAATTCTTGGCGAAAAAAGAAATTTTGTCGAGGCGCGATTCGAACCAGTGAACTAATTATTTGAAGGCGAGCACCATAACCACTCGGCTATCCAGGCCCGCTTGCAGAGGAGAGCATAGCCTTGAATAGTATATGCAGCTCAGCAAGGTTATTAGAAAGGGAAGTGAGGGTGAGAAGGAGAGAGGCATGAGGGTTACCAGGAAGAAAATGAAGATGGGAGAACGAGTACAGAGGGAGAGAAAAAATAGAAACAGACAAATAGACAGAAAGGGAAGAGACAGAGAAAAAAGTTAGAAGGCGAGAAAGCGACTTAGAGAGAGAGAGAACATAGAAACTGAGAAATAGACAGAAAGAAAAGCAACAGAGAAAAAAAAAAGATAGAAGGCGACAAAACCAACTGCACAGAGAGAGGGAGACAACAAAAGACATAGAAAAAAACGATAAAGAGAAAAAAAATAGAGATAAGCAAGGGAATAGAGAGAGAGAGAAAAACACAGAAATGCACCGAAAGAAACAGACGGAGAAAGAGTTTCAAAGCAACAGAGAAACAGGTATTAGGCGAGAGACCGACAACAGAGAGAGAGGGGGGGGGGGGGGGAGTGAAAGAAGTAACAGATAGAAGAAATAGGTGAAAACATAGAAGGTGAGAGACCGACTACACTGAGACATACAGAGAAACCAAGACACAGCAAGACAGCTAAAGAGAAAAAAAAATTAGGAAAGAAAAGGGAGAAAAACGCAAAGAAAGAAATAGCAGTTGAAATAATTACCCATTCCCTTTCTCGGGTGTGTGCAGCGTGTCTCTATGACATCCGAGACTCTATTTGATGCAATTTGCATTGATTTTATCAGGATGGCACTGTGAATATACCGCTTAGCACACGACGGTGCACGGGTGGAACCGCACTAATCCTGTTCAGCAATCGTATATTTCTTTGCATATTTTAGAGTGCTAATTTATTACTTCAGCTTGTTTTTAGCATCCCTATACTACAAAATAAATATATAGTGTGTGATTTATACAGTTTATTTGCGCAAACTTAAATGGAGCTGAATGTCTGTAATGCAGGTTAGCTTGTTTGATTGAGGCAAGGCCTCAGACCAGGAAAAGACGAGGCAGTTTTTCACACAGAAAAGTGGAACATTTAGAACAAAAGGAATGAAGAAAAAAGTAAGGAAAACAACCACAGTGAAATCACACATGTTACCAAACTACTAAGACAAGCAAGGCTTGGTAATTAAATGAAGTCCCATTGAACGCTCGAAACACAAGAGAAGAAATACGTGCTCATACATTGCCTTCACGATGATTATTTTTTTGTACATCTAATGCTGACGACATCGACACTTGTGAGCCAATACAAGCTTCACTTTAAAAAGGCATACTGTATTTCAAGCTTCGTGAATGAAGCAGTGCGAACAATTAAAGAATAGTTTGTGTAAAGCACAGCACGTACTGCGCGACTGAATATTGCTGTGCTTGGCATCACAGGTGATTCAAGAGGCCGACATTTTCTTCTGTCATATCTCCTTGCACTTCTCTCCCAGAGGAGGACGTGGCACTGTGATTTATGGAAAGGCCTAGAGTTACTCCAAAAAGGCTCAACTTCACCGCCTGATATTGCCATCACGTGATTTTTTGGAGATAAAATAAGGCTGCACAAACAGCGGATTGCATGCATTGGCCATGCGCTGATACGTACCTCCTCAGAAAACACAACACATCCTCAGGACGTCCTGAAATGACCAAAATATGACAAAAGTCCTGTAGGGTGTGCTGAGGACAACTGCAGGAATGCCTGATATACTTGAGTCCACAAAATTCAGTTTCATTGTGGAGGCCTCCGTGAGGGCACTATAAATACTTCTTTGAACAGTGCAAGAGTGGAACACTAGATTTGATGAATAAAACACGACACAGGTGCTGTGTCATGAATGTAATACATGTATGTATATAAGTGTGTGTGTGTGTGTGTGTGTGTGTGTGTGTGTGTGTGTGTGTGTGTGTGTGTGTGTGTGTGTGTGTGTGTGTGTGTGTGTGTGTGTGTGTGTGTGTGTGTGTGTGTTTTGACAATACTGTAAGCCACCACAGGCTGTTACAGGGGTGGTAAAAGATATTATACAATACCATACACAAAGACTGCAGTTTCAAATGTTGCTGAAAAACTCTTGCTCATTGGCAATCAACAAATACACTGGAATCGAGCTTGTTTGGTTGCTAACAACTTTATTTATAGTGCTGCAGAGCTTTCGCCGACCGGGCCTTAAGTCTCCCATGAGCTTGTTCCATTCGATAATTGTACGGTACACAACCTAAAACTTTAATACATCAATTTTTATAGTGTAGGGTAAAATAGCACATGGATGATTGATACGCAGTGACACTCTGGCTAGAGGGTGCATGTACAAGGTAAGATCTCTATGTTTAGTGTTTTAATATACAGCTTGTCCTGGAACTTCAAGCATGTGATTTCTCTGCACGTAGACAGCGTCTGGAGGTTAGCCCTGTGAAGTAATACTGTGTGATCTGGTAGTATGAATAATAAAATCTGGCTGCCACTTGTTGCATCTGTTCTAGCTCATCAGCTAGCTTTTGACTGTATGGATCCCAGATTATACTAGCATACTCTGGAGTTTGCCGCACTCCTGTTTTATAAGCTGTCAGCTTTGTTTTAGGTGTGGCATCTCTTAACTTTCACCTTAGAACACCCAGCTTACATTCAGACAAAGCACAAATATTTTTAATATGCTTGTTGCAGGTTAGATTCTAAGTAATTGTAACACCCAGATATTTTATCTGACTTGATCACTTAACTTCTTTATTTTTTATTTTACACGTAAACGGCAGTGGCACTTTCTTATTTGATATAGACCAACAGGTAGTCTTGTTGAAACTGATTTTCATGTTCCATTTCTCACACCATTCGTCAACAGAACACAAAGCATCATTGAGCAAGACGTGGTTAGCAACACTTTTTACCCCAGTGAATATCACAGTCATCCGCAAACAGTCTCACATCAACTGAAGAGTAAGCAAGAGTGGGTACATAAATGTCAATGGCAATATCACAAACGTAATATATACTAAAAAATACAAGGTGCAAAAAATACAAAAACTCTCAACATCAATGAGGAACATAAATAATATATAAGAGCATTTTAAAAATCAAGAGAAAGGTTAGTGACAAGATGGGCAAACGATTGTGTTGTGTTAGCATTAACCACTTCTTCCGGTAATTTGTTCCGCAATGAAAGAGCATGAGGAATTAATGAATATTGATGCACGTTGAGGTGACTTAATGGTTGCCTAACTGTCTTGTTGTGATGAGTATGATCAAAGCACATGGACGGGGCAATTGTGTAATGTTCGGATGGTATTTTGAAGTGACCATGGTATATAGTTGATAAATTAATTTTAATCAGGAGACTATTCTATGATGGAATATATGCATAATAGAATCATCATATTGCATCATGACTATGATGCAACACAAACACACACACACGCACACACGCACACACACACACACACATGGTGCTGTGATCCTCTGCATATAATTGATGTCGATTGAAAGATTCAGTTGTGAGCTATTAAAAGGACACCAGGTAAGAAAATTTTTACGATGCAATGCTACAACCATGTCGAAAACTGTCTCTATGCAGTTAATTCAAGCTAAGACATCTGTATAAGCTAAGAATTTTTTTTATTACTACACATATACCACACAAGGCAAATCAATAGCATTTAATAGGAGCCAGGCCTCGCCCAGCGTTTCAATTAATTTTTTCTGATATGCATCATAAGTCAGTTCTGAACAGTAAAACGTACATCTGGTTCTGTATTGAAACCCCTCCCATGCCCTATAATGTCAGCCGCCACTGCTCCTTCATGTAGCTACAAGTAATTGACGCTACAAAATTTTCATGTAAACAAAATAAAGTGATAACTGCAAAAACAATAATATAAGTGCATACCATTTTACCGAATGTAATGCGAGTTTTTTTCAAGATTTTTGCTACCTCATGTCGACCCTCGCATA
>NW_023615852.1:0-60001 GCF_013339695.2 Rhipicephalus sanguineus | reverse complement strand
TCCATGGTCGCCTGCCAGCGTATGGAAGGTCGCGTAGGTTATACTTCATATTTGTCTGGTTGATCTTTGCGCTGCGAGGTGACACCACAAACACTGCTGCTCACATTGTTTGTTTCAGTACAAACGCTAAGATTCCAATAAGAGTGATCGCATGAGTGATGTGTGAAAGCCATGTCACGTCTCAAATGCAAGGGTAACTGAAAACTTGATGCAATAAGGTCGAAGTCTGGGTCAGTTGGTACATGACGCTGAGGCAAAAACCAGTCAAAAAGACGCCGGACAAGGGGAAGAAGTGACACACACAAGGACTGGACTGGAGTGACACACACAGTCCTTGTGTGTGTCACTTCTTCCCCTTGTCCGGCGTCTTTTTGACTGGTTTTTGCCTCAGAGTGAAAACTTGGAAGTAGTGATGCTGCTTCGCGCACATTTAGACCCTTATAATAAATTATACCTGTGCCACATGGCCACAGAAGATGGCATTAACTTCCTAATGCCTTAAGATTTAATGCCATTTGCACGGTGCCACACTGGCGAATCAAATGGCATTAACCTTAAAGGGACACTAAAGAGCAAAACGATTTTTCTCGCATTAGTAAAGTAGTCTTCCACGATACCAAAAACACCACGCTTTCTGCGCAAAGACGCTTAATAAGCGAGAAAACGCGCAAAAAGAAAATACAGGTGGCGACGCCACCTTGGAATTCCCGCACCATTTGCCGTGACATCACATATTTTTGACGGCGCCTACTTGGGCCTATGTAGTTCCTAATCGGTTAAATTGAAGTACATTGTCCTCTGAGGGGGCCAGAGACTTGACATAACGAGTTTGTAGAAATTTCGTAGAGCCAGTGGGGCCAAAATATGTTAAATGCTCCTTGAAGTCTTTTACGTCACGAATTACAAAGTTCGGCGCGAAATTTAGAAATGAAACTTTGAACTTGGTTTTCTCCTCTAATAATAAACCTATGGTGGTGGAATAAACTGCACAAGAGTTCTCCGAGCACACTTTATCAATCTAAACCAATTCATTGTTTCTCTTTAGTGTCCCTTTAATACCATTCATCACCTAATGCCTTCGCTAGAGCCCATTCAACTGAGAAATGCATACTCTTGACACCAAAACTTGCTTACTGCAGTACACATAAAACATTTGAAATAGCATCTACCATCTGAAAATTATTTTATACATGACTTTTAACAACTTGCATGTTATTTCCCTGTTTCACTATAGCGACATTCACTTCAGCATTGCAACGGCTTCGACATGACTGGCGTCGTATGGGATTTCGAGCTTCAGATTCAGCTTTCAATGACCAAAGCTGCTGTGATCAGTTGCAACGTTGTAAAAGATAGCAACAAACTCAAGCTAATGGCACCATAATATCCTTACTTCAACATTTCACTATCCCTGAATGCAGATTAGAGTTGTTAAAATGCGTGTTTATATTTTATTATTACCCAAAAACTTTTCCTTTCGAAAGTCATTGTTATCGACATAATCTGGTCAAATGCCATTAAATTTAGACGTGTGGATGCTTTGTCGAAAAAAATGTCATTCAGGGACTTAATGCCTCAACTACTGAATGCCATTTCTTGTGCCCATGTGGCATGGGTATTATGTACACACTTTATGCACTTCTTTTGAATCAGTTTGTTAATGATCCAAACAACTTACGCTAGTGGCTTAGTAATGGGTTTGTATGCGATCATCAAAACTGTTCCAGGGTCCCCTTAAGCAATTGGACATAATTAGGTCAAAGCAGTTCTAGGGAAAATTCAGGGAAAATGCACTTGTGCTTGCTGGAGATGACACTATTAGCTTTTGTGGGCCATTTCAGTGTTGTGAGTTGAATACATAAGTTCCGTATGTTGTTTAACGTTAACTGGCTGGCCTCTTTGCCTTAGGAGCAAGGATGCTGAGCTGTTCAGTCGAGCCGACATAATACAGTGGTTCTTGAAGGAGGAGTACCCACGTGGTGCTGTGACAGACCACAATGGCAACAACCTTGCTGTCTGGTTCCACGGTAGGTGCATTTGAAACAACATTTTCTGTGTGTAGTAGAACCACTTTCTAAAATCTGATCTGATTACTTAGTAGATGAATTATAATCAATTATGGCAAACACCCTTTTGTATAAATAGTAGGGGTGTGCGAATAGGGAAATTTCACCTCGAATAGAAATCCAATTGAATAGTGTCGAATAGTGGAAAAAATATCGAATATTGAATACAAAAGATTTTATTCAGAATTGAAATAAAGAACAAAGAAATGAAATCTGCTCAAGTCCTCGAGCATATAACGCTGTGAGTGACTGCTACCAAAAAAACTACAAATTTTGATGCAGAAACAATAGCTGTTCCGCATGACCTGGCGTCAGGCTGTCTTGCCGAGATGTTACGGTGTTTCCTGCAGTTGAAAATATGCGCTCACTGGGCACCTTATTAGCAGGGATGGGAAGGTATCTCAAAGCAATTTTGGCGATGCCTGGATAAAGTACAGCTCCGTGCTCATTCCAATATTTCAAAGGATCATCCTTTATTGAGATCAGGGGGATCAGCCTTTCTTGTGATCAGGGGCTCGTTGAAGTATTTTTGAACCTCTTGACTATAAGGTCTGAGCTCAGTGTGCTGGTTATTTTTTGATGCTAGCAGTTCGGCAGCCTCCCAGCCTGTTCTTTGGCCTTTGCTGGAGCCATGATGTGCAGAAATGACCAAATGCTGTTTAAAATAAACATTCGCTCGCTTTTGAACCAGGATATTGATGAAAGTTTTAACGAAAGGCCTACTCTAATGGCGTTAGTGTTAGCTTTAGCCACCCCACCCTAACAAAGTTGTACCATTGGCCTTTGTCACGTTTTAGATATTCGTCCTGTCAAGTTATTCGAAACTTCGAATACTAGCTATTCGAAAGTCAAATCGAATTATTTGATCAGGTATTCGATTTGAATTCGAAACTCGAATATTCACACACCCCTAATAAATAGTGTTAAATTTACGTCTATATGTGGATGCAAAGAGAGAACTGTGCTAATATATAGGGTGGAAAGGACTTGCGATTTCAAATGTTTGTGTAGTACAATGGACACCTTATGTGTGCCTGCTTTTATTATCATTCTAGTTGTTCGCAGCTTGCATTAACACAGACATACTATAAAGATATATGCCTTGTGGGTTGACTATTTCTTAGTTTTTACTGTTCTTTGTGTAAAGAATGCTTTTATGTACTATAGTCACGTGGCACACTAAAGCAGACTCTGCATGTGTGTGTATATTTATGCACTGAAATGCACTGCTGGAAGCTGGTGCTTCTTGGAGGATTGATGGGACTGGCCTATTGAAGGACTCTTGTTGCATTCTTTTTTTTAAGTGTGTGTTAGTTATACAATATTACGGCTGCACAGTGGGTGATGCAATCAAATATGTTGGACATTACATTAAGACGGGAAGACAACAGTGGGAATTAGACAGCAGATAAGGGTAGCTGATATTACAGCTGACATAGAGAAAAAAAAAGTAAAGGTAGCTAATTGATAGTCTATATTAGTTACAGAACAGGTGCTAAGGGAAGGGACGTGTAGTTGAAAACAGCAGAGAAATTACTTGGGGTGATGAAATGAAGAAATTTGTTTATTTAGCGTGAAATCAGCTCGCACAACGCAGTGGTAATCGGAGATAGCTGAGAGAGGCCTTTGTCCAGCAGTGGACATTAAAAGACTGACGATGATAGTCTTAGAGTATGGCAATTGAGCTCTGCAGAAGCCCACACTGTGAAGACAGGTTCATGAAAGAAAAAAATTGTTTCCCACTGCGACTTCGACTTCTTTACAAAGGAAACCTGTATAGGTTTTCTTAGTATCTTGTTGCTGCTGTCAGGTTAACGACAGTTTTCTCTTTCATGCATCTTTGAGTGCAAGTAAAGCAGTCTAACTGTACTCGCACTGGGACACTGCATAACTTAAAATTATAAGTAAGGCTTCAGGATTAATGGAGCACAAACTTGATTCTATTCATCTGTGATCCCATTGTTTAGATAACTGGAGCAGTTCACTTCTGCAGGTTGGGCAGATGCCTTTGAAAAAATTGTTACCCTGATGAGCAACAAGTGTGTCTGAGAAATTGTGTTCTTTAATAGAGATAAACAAGCACAGTAAGTGGCATCGCTGCATAGCCACACTGTTCACCCACTGGAACTCTGCTTTTGGCCTAAACTTCTACAGGTTTCATTGGGCGGCCAGAGTCGGAGCAGCTCTTGCAGAGGCATGGCGGGGCGGCGGCAGGTGCATTCCTTGTGCGAGTTCACGAGCGCATCAAGGGCTATGTCATATCTTACTGGGCCGGGGACCGCTGCAAGCACTACCTCATTGATGCCTCACTTGGACACTGCCAGTTCTTTGGCTCCAATCAGCTGGTCTTCCCCCGGCTCAGGGACCTGATATTGCACCACACTGTAAGTATAATAGCATTAGCCCCAGTAGAGGCGTTGCGTGATTTTCATGGTTCAGGCAGCACACCTGAACAAATGGTGCACAGTGCTTTCGTGGAAAGTTTGTAACTCGTTTGTGTGGCAGTATCAAAGGGATGCTCCCCAGACATGGTTGGTTATTCTAATTGGGCACTGGAAGTTTTAAAGCTTAAAGCCCTCTGCCATATTGAAGTCGAGGGCCCACATGGCATTTATGCTGCAACCCCTACTTCCCCTACCTTGTTTTTTTTGTCTGTTCTTTTGATGCTGCACAGCTCATTTTCAGAGGTTGTCTTGCATGCTCTGAATTTTACAGAAATACTTGAGTTTGCACCACTTCTTGCTATTTCTGTGCTACATTTGTTATGCCTTTGACTTGCGCCACAACTGTGACATCTATGCTGACAGGGGGAGAGTGGCTTCTACTATAAGAACCTGCAGCTGTTCTTGCACTATACATTGGGACATTGACCATACTTGTTTGTTTGCAATGACTTCAGCTTGCAAAAGGTCGTAATAAGTATAGAGCATGTTTTCACATCACTTTAGTACATTGTAGCCTACTTGGTAGAATCCCAGAGTGCAACCTCTGGCATTGCAGCTGCAAAGCTATTTTTTGTGAACTAATAGTAGCTTTCACAACTAGTATGATTTTTGGGTATTTCATACAATTTCATACTGGCTGTTATATCCTGGAGAAGTTATTAAAATTTTATCACAGCCAATGATCTGGTTGGGCATATGATATCAACTGCGGTTATGCTGCCTTAGATATCAGGTGTTTTCCAAGTGCTTTGTGGATTGGGTTGAAAAGCGGGGTTGGGCATCAGATTGTTCAGTATGTGACAACACAGTCCTAGTCCACAAACACCAATTGGTCACCACACAACCCCCACTAACATGACATGCCATTAACTAGCAAGCTGATATAGTAATTATACCATGGTTCTGTATTTGTGGAAAATATTCTGTAGAAATGAAGGAAAAAGCTCTGTGGGTGATACATCTCAATGTATTACTGTGTCAAGTAATGCATTGCCACTTGACAGCGCTTCCGTTTTTTTCGAACAGTTACTGAATCAGCATAGCTTCCACATGCAATGGGTTTGTCTTTACGTGAATGTGGATGAGGAACATAGAAAATTAAGTCAAATTTGAACACTCACTGGTGTATTTTATCTTAATGGGCTGTTGCAAAGAATATGCATGCTTTCCCTTCCACAGTTGAAGCTTGTACAGATAAAAATGAGGGCTATTTCTAGGAATGTTCTTGTATGCACTTCACTCATTGCCACAGAAAGTGTCCGTGAGTGCTATAGGGAACATACCAGTATATATACTTGCAAGCAAATTAATGTAGCTTTCTTGGTTACATGCCAGTGACTAGCTGACAAAATATGTAATGGGCTGAAATTTGTCAGCATTCAACTATACCTGCTGCTCTGTGCCACTCTACAAGCACTGATGCATCACTTTACCATTTCAGACAAACCCCATCACAGCTTTGGGACAAGAACAGCTGCTCGACCCTTGCCCCCGCAACAACAGCAACAACTTATTTTCACTGCTGCCCACACTTGGCCAGTGAAAGAACAGCTGTGAAAAGGAAAAAAAAACACTTCTCACAACACAAGTGCCAAGCATTGACATCGTGACGTGACTTGATGTGGTGTGTGTGCCGTGCGCAATCACAAGAATGGCCACCCATTACCACCAACACCACTTACCAACCGCTGTGATTGAACCGAAGAACAGGAGGGGGTAAACCAAGTTGCTGTGTGCAGTTATGCCTATGCTGCTTCTCGTAGTGCGACTTGTATAACACCCATCTCAGTCTCCACTCCGGTTTACACGTCCAAAGATTAATAGTAAGTGGCGCCCTGTTATGTGGCTGGCTGCAACTGCAGAGGCAAATAGCCCCTTTTTCATAGCTTTTTTTTAAATCTTATGATTGTAATATATTGTACATAACTTTAGTCAGTGCATGTGATTGCAATAGGCTGTTTCCCTGTACAAGCTGAAGCTGTACATCCCTTTTTTTTTCCTTGCGACTGTTATTTTAGGCGCAATGTGTGCTTGAATGTCTTGAATGTCAGCAGTGCGTCCTAGTGCTACATTGGAGTCTGTAGAACTGTGTTTGAGCTTACCATAACTGTGTATTTTGTTGGCCCGTGTGGCTGCCTGTGCTGTTTTTTTTTAGCAGAAACCAAGTTCCATAGAAGAAACTGCTGTACATGAATGCGTAGGGTGGTCACAACAGTTCTCTACATTGATAACAGTCTGTGTAAAGGTAGTAAAACTGACTGACATGCACCCAATGCCATATGTTATGGTGCTATTACCAGTGGTGATTTTCCAAGACTTTGGGATGCAATATTTGAATTGGAACAGTTTTTATGTACAACACCAACCGAAGTTATGTCGAAAACTGGTATATCTGCACAGACTACATCCCCATTGTTGGTGACTTAGTCTATAGTTTAAACCTATTGTGATATTGGCTAGATTTTCATGTGTACTTTTACCCCCATAGCCTCTTGACATATCATGCACATTGTTTAATGCTTATGACTGGCTGTAGTGCAATGTTTCTAATGCATAGATGACTGGCTTTCCCATGATGTTGATCACACTTGTACTAATATACAAAATGGCAGGCTGCTTCTGCTATTCTAAACTTTTTCAAATGACTGTTGCAGATTATCAACTGTGTCACAAGCTGCAGCATAAGGGAGGGGTTGCAGTCATAGTGCACTCAACTAAGGCATTAATTGATACATTGATGATGCCAGCTAATGCAAACTTTATTATTTTATTTTCGCACGATCAAGCTTTTGTCTCCCTCCCTGTGACTTGCCTCCAGTCTGTAGTTGCGCTGGTGTCATTGTTTTGTTTTAATATTGTGCATGGCTGCTTACTTGCAGTAAATTGTTACCTTTTTTTAAGAGCAGACATATTTGTTTTGTGAACAAATGTATGTGTTTGCTGGCTGAGATATGGATGCCTTTTTTTTCATGCTGAAATTCTAAATGAAAGACATGAAAAGAGCTGCTACAAGTGTGTTTATGGTATGCTTAACTAGGCAGGTTTTCTGGAGGTTTTGTTAGAAGCAGCGGGTTGAATTTGGTTCGAGAAAGTGCGGTCCATAAAGCCTCTGTTCCCAGCTGGTTTGGGTCGAAAAAAATGAGGAGGATGGGGTGCAAATGTTGCTGCTGCTTATTTCACCATTTCTATCGAACATACTTACCAAAATAAATTATTTGAACTTGTGTGACTTGTGTCATTTGCTCTGTAAGACTTGGGGGGACAAACAAAAAAATATTGTAATGATGTTTGAAGGGAGTAAAAAAGCACCATGGAAATTGAAGTGTTACGATATTAGCATCTCGGTATAGTCGAAACCCATGCATCCAGTAGCAGGCAATTAAAAAAAATTCATTTGCTGCAGAAGTGTACTAAAATTCATTTTGCAATGTTATCTTCTTAAACTGTGCTACACACCTAGTGTTTAGAACACAGGTAAGTTTTTCTGATGCACGGACAGTTTGTCCTAGTACTTTAAAAAAAAGGCAACCTAACGAAATAAACTTTGCTAAAACTGCTGCTTGGACGACGAAATGTCGCCCAAGCAGCATCAATGAAATGTCTATAAGCAATTGAACTGTGGTGCAGGCGCTCACAGCTGCGGCACCGTCGTCTCTAAAGAATCTGCGCTGTGCAACTCCAAGTGCTGAAGTTTGCAATACGACCAGATAGGCAACACCTGTCGAAAGTACAAGATGTAGCATCACTTTTTCACTCCTTGTCCTCTGCTTTATTAAAGGGGCCCTGCAACACTTCAAGTAATCGTCGAATGACTGCATTAGGGAGTTTATTGCCTCGCGAATCGACTGCCGCGAAAATTTCTTGAATCCATCAAGTACGAGCGGAGTTGCATAGATTGGTTGCACGCCTAAAGCGATTTCTCTCTCCTTTTGTACCAGCAAGTGCACTGAAAGCTACTCAGGGGGAGATGACAAAGGGGCAAGAAGCTAGGTCCATTCGTCGGCATGTCATGACGTTGAGCACTTTTGTTCTTTTTATTCTAACGCGCAGCTTACTTTAAGTGTGATCGCGAGCGCGCACATGGGCGTGTCGCGGCATAGCTACCGCGGCAGCTGGGGCAACTATGTGGCTCACGATGCTCAAATCAGCCATTGGTCGTGGACTTTGTGTTTATGACGCGGTCATTTGGGTTTATGGCATCATTTGTCGAGAGAAGAGGGAGCGATTTCTAGCTGACTGAGAATTGTAAATTCCAGGCTGGGGCGTGCTGCTCTTATGTTTGGATCACGTTCTCGGGAGCCTCGACTACCTACTGGCAGCGTTTTGTGACCATGCTAAAGTGTTGCAGGGCCCCTTTAAAGAGGCCATGACAGGGTCACCCAACAAATTGTGGTTTTCGGCGATAAATAGAAGTGCAAGGTCTATTATGCACCTACATATATGAAAAGTGAACTGCAAAAGAATATTCAGTGCAAAACAAGCCCTAGAAGTTGCTGGCTATAAACCCCGCCTACCGCCGGCGACCACCATTTTGCCATTGCATCCGTGGCATCATGCGCTGCATGGAGTGGAGTTGTTGACTCCTACCAAAATTTCAGCCGCTGCAAATCGTTCAATTTCATTGCCAAGCTGAAGGAAGCTAAAATATCTCGGATTTCATGCGCAGCTGACCACGGAACACTATCGTTCGTCGGAATGAAGACGTTCGCACAGCAAGCTGCTTGTTACGTCACTACTCGCCAGTGTGCCCGACTCTCAGGCTGCTCGCGTGTTTATAAAAATACCCAATTATAAATTAAGTACTCGACCAAATGCGCTAAAATTTCGCCAGCTTATTTGTGAATGCACAAGGATTAACCCACATAACACAGATTATGATAGAAAATTTGGTGTCATGGCCCCTTTAATGCACACCTAAATCTAAGTACGTGGGCTTCTAGCATTTTGCCTCCATTGAAATGAGACCACTGAGCCAGGATTGAATCTGGGACCTTCAGGTCAGCAGCCTAGCACGGTAATCACTTAGCCACTGCGGCAGCTCTGCTTGTACTGCTTAAAATGTTGCTAGCGTCATGTGATGGTAACGTGTTTGTTGCTAATGTGTTTTCACAATAAATTTGACTATTACTGGGCTGCTCTGTGTGTGGTTGCATGCAGGATAGTCTCTGAGGCCACATGCTGCATTGTGTAGAGAGAGAGAGAACTTTATGAAAGAAGGTGGAGAGGTTTGCCTCAGTGCTGCGATTTTAGCCTGCTACTCCATGTTGGTAAAGAGACTTGAGGGAAAAAGATAGGGTAGGGAGATGAATGTGGTATGGGCAAGAAGGATGAGTATGGCGGTAGCTGTTGCTTAGTGCATTGATTCTATGCAACCTACCTGGCACATTCACCTTGCATCGTGTACGTAATGCAGGTGCATGGAGAGTAGTGGCCAATATGGTAGGTGCACACAGTAGTGGCCAGAAGCAGTGGCCAATATGGTATCAGAAAAAAAAAAAGAGAACATGCTGAAGGTCATGACATACATTGACATAACTTTTGGGTGGCGCACTGCCTCCTTGCCATCTCCTCCCGTGTAGCTTCCAGCATGCTCATGGCAATGACAGCAGAAAGCGCACATTCAGTGCGATAACTCCACTTGTTCTCGACAGAGCTTAGGGTCATGACTTTGCGGGGCTGTCCACAACATAAACTCAGAAGAACCTTGATTGGATATCATGTTGGTGGATAGAGCTGCAAAGCATTAGGGTTGGACTCTTTCTTGGGCTGAACTAGTGCCCAGCAAAACAAACAACACTCATAGCACAGTCATATAGTGATGAGAAAAGCCTTAGGTTGTTGAAACCTGATCCATGGGTCAAATGCATTGGCTATTTATACGTATTCCAACATAGTCACTGGTGCTCGCACACAATTTAGCATGTACACTACTATTCCTGTTGCACATACAGTTTCATTACAGACAGGATACTTTCACTGTAGAAGCAGCGATATGAGTGAAAGTTCCAAGACATGAAGACATATCTTGTGCAGAGCACTTTGTAACGCTAACAGGTGAAAATGGCAGCCAGAAAAAAAAAAGTGTGCATGTCTCCCTGCCCCACATACATTCGAACCCGCATATATTTTTGAACCCACATATTACGAATTATTGTGTATATTGAACAATTGCAAAATCCCTTGAATATATTTTGTATGCATAAAATATTTTATGTATCGAATTACCTACATATAGAACTTTTTTGTGATCTCCTTCAGATTCGATATATGCTGGTCCGACTGCATATATTGCCTATGACAAATGAATTGGGTGCAGAATGGTTGTAAAGGGGCTTTAAAATCATGCGCTGCAAACGTGCACCAAATCTATGTCTATTAAGAATACGACAATGACTACGCTTTGAGCCTAAAAGCATTATAGAAAGGGATGAAAGATTAAAGCATAATGGTTGCGCTATTTTACATGTTGCAATATTGCCTCACAGAGGGCCTTGACCACAAAGGCCCAAAAACGCTTGCAATACTAAATGAAAGGGTTGCAGCAGCAGCTTCTCGAGAGAGGTTATGGGGCAATAACATGCTGCAAGTGCATGTCATTCAAAAACTCAAAAATGAACTGGTGCTGAATAATGGTTCTGCACCAAGAAATGATGCTGGATGTAATGGAACATTGTTTATATGTTCAAGAAAAGTACTTTTTCTTTCTTATCATCTGCTTGACGATGTTGTAGTAAGGTATGTAGGATGGTTAGTGTGTTGGCCCATTTACTATGGATGGAAAGATATTCACTGGTCAAAAGGTAAGAGCGTGTACCTTATGCAGAATGTTGAACAAAAAACAATACAGGTTTGGTTCGAGTTCGACGCACCCCATTTTGCTCCACTCAAGTTATGGTTCGGAAAAATAAAATTTTTCGATACTCTCCAATACAAAACTTGAGTGCAGCTCTATGCATTTTCCGGGTTGCAAGACAACATAAATACCAATGGTATGAATTGCGTGCATTTCCGCACAGGTAATATACTGTTAAAATTACTGCACACTGCAATAAGAACGATTGCTGTGCAATCGTTGAATGTTGCTTTATCGTTTGAACATTACGCAGTGACAGTGAGAAGCGAAAGGTGGACACGATGCACAAATGCATGTTAACACCAACAGTATGGCTTTTCATCAAAAGGTTTGAATGCATGTGCCAGCTCTGCCAAGATACGCAGTGGGCAAGGCCATCTGGTGGCATCGGAAGAAACCAAAATGTCACACCATGTGACTTTGTTCTGAACTCCGATTAGCGGACATACAAGCGTCGTGGTATGCGAGGCATTCCTCCTCACCCTTTCATCTTTCGCTGTGTTCGTTCGCTTGGTTACGGCAAGCCAAGAAATATAAATAAACATAAAAAAAGCACTCTGTTACTGTACGTACATAGACACCTCTTTAAAATTCTTTGCTTCAATAGAATGCTGAATGGCAAACACGTGTATAGCTGTGCTCGCATATCACATTAGGGAGTATCGTAATTGTCGGCAATTTTTTTACATAAATATCAGTGACACTTAGTGAAAACAGCTACGGAAGGTATGCTCGTAAACAGGATATTCTCGCCCTGCGCTGTATGGCAAATGTGAGCAGCCCTTTCACGTATCCATCTCTGAACTTTCTCTTCCCCTCGTTTTTTTCTATTGCTAATGATATTGAGAATGGGTAAAACAAAAGAAATTTGTGTGGATATTCAAAGAGTGAATTTCAGGCCCGTTCAAATAGGAATTTTGTAGAAAAATAGAAGAGCATCGAATATCGATTGAAATGAAGTAAAACGAAGAGCTTTGTATAGTCTATTCAGCAACAAAACTTTACGTAATTCTATGCATGTACACCATTCGTGACACGGCAGGATTACATCTGGTGCGTGACTGCATTGAAATTAATAATAAAATAAGAGCAGTATGTCATAGATGCATCTAGTGTGGAGTGCAGTGCTTGTTGAGTTAAAGGTCACAGCATTGTGCATCATTCTGAAGGAATACAAACATGTTCAAATGGGTGAAGCAACTTGGTTCCTCCTAATCAAAACAGCAAATTGATAAGCTGCGTAAAGGAAAGACATGCTTATGTTCCAACAGCGAGTAACTATTTTGCGTAAGTGACCTTTTTTTTTTGTGTGTTCAGGGACCCAGTCGCCTACGCAAAAAAAGCAATTTACCAAGATCGCTTGACGAATCTCCATTCCAATCAGTCTCTCCATGTAGACTGCAACAACCATTATCATTTCTACTTTGAGCCACTTTGTTCCGAACTGATAACCAACATATTTTTTGGTTTGGGTATGGCTTGGGTAAGTTCAAGAATATCGGTTCTGGCTCACTTCCAGGCAAAGTTCTGGTTTTGTTCAACACCCTGACCATACATGTCCTAGTATTATTAGTTGAGTAAAAATAACCGCAGGTTGTTGTACTTTATCATGGTTGGACAATTTTCTATGAGCGGTTCAATTAAGTGGAGCGTGTGAAGACGAATTAAGCTGTACAAGTAGTTTATCTCGACATGGAATGCTTGCATGAGCTGATGTGCTTTCCAAGTTTTGTGCAATGACACATATCCCTGAAATATTTGCAGCCATGTACCTACAGTAGGCATAGAGATGTGAGCAGGATAGGATGCACTCATAATTACAACCTTAAATACAAGACAAAGATCAGATGGCTCGAGAACTCATAGAAGCATTTCACAACTTTACAACAGAAAAAAATATTTGCGTATCATTCCCATCTTTACTTTTCTTTGAGTGCCCCAGATTAGAACGATAGAAGACTTCTTCCATATGCGTTGCTCTAACTACAAACAACTTTTACTTACAAGAAATGCCAGACAAATACGAAGTTGAACATGGTTATATGTTACTTTATTTAAACCTGCTGCTTAGAACTATACTGGAGACTTTGCAGAGGGATTTGTTTTCACAGAACTTGCTTCCTCTTCTTTCAAGAGCAGAGAATTTTGCATCTTCATGAGTGCCGTAGCACTACAACCATTGCACCTTTTGAATCTTGCCGTTTCACTTTCTCCGTGAACCGCCACCAGCCAGCAGCATGGCAATCCTGATGAAGATGTTCAGTGTGTCCAGATAAATGGAGATGGAGCTGAAAAAATTCAGGAGGTATTGGTTTCTGTGAGCGAGTGTGCATGGTATATTATATACACCACATGTTAAATTTTAGTTTAACACCTGACTGTCATAAGAAATTAATAAAGGAAAGAGGGAGAAAGAAGGGGGGGAAAAAAGGTCAAAAATAAGAAGTTAATAAAAAGATAAGTGCAGATTGAAAACAAGAACAAAAAACACTTCCTATCTGCACTTCTACTAAATACATTACAATGAAGCATGTGTGCTTCTCCTGAGTGGATTGCGATCATTTGCTTCATTGCAGATATTCACGCCGATTAAACAATACTATTTTGGCAAATGCTGACAAATGGGGCATTGCATCTGAAGGGCAGTGCAAGCTGTGAAGGAAAATGAGAAGGGTGCACGCCTTGAAGCATGGATGGCTCGTGCAGCAGGGATTTTTATTTGTGCTCTATAATTACGAATTTGCTTCAGTAAGCTTCACCCCAACAGAGCCATGCAATGTGGTGAAGAATAACAGCAGAAAGAATTAACCGTCTTACAGTGAAGCATACTACTTGCAAATGTCATCAGAGAGAGGATCTCCAGACTGCTTTGAGAACGCGAAAGGCCACCTGGTCTGATAAACATGTTCCACAATAAGGCGTGGATGGAAAATGAATAGGAGGTAAAACCTTTATGCCTTCGACTTGGTCTTAGAGAAACAAATCAGCAAATTTGCAGTTTTGATCAAATCATCGATTATCAAACTATTTCGCAATCTCCTTAGAGTTCAATATGTCATGATATGACTGTGCCACTAAAATGTCACGTGAAATTGCAACTGAATGTGGACCGATATCTATGCAGGGGGTGCAACAGCCGAAATAGGATTTGAGCAATTTTTGGAGCAGCAAAATGTTGCTTTTGGAGCACAAAAATCCAAATTTGGATCAGGTTGCAAAGACAAAAAAAAAAAAAAAACTGAATTGTTTAGCCCGAAATCCCAAATTTGGAGCAGTATAACAAAGAAGGCTTACTTTTAGAAAAGAAAACAAAAATACGTAAAAACCATTCAACATCACCTAATTCGTGCAAGGTGCACATGAACACTGCTATTTCAATAAAAGTAGTGTGCTGAGCCACCCCACAGTGCAAACAATGACTAAGTCCACATTAGCACTTGGAGGACCTGTCAAATAATTCGACAGGCACTGGAAATGCTAATGTGGACCTGCGAACCTCGCAGCCTAAAAATTTGGGAGATTCGTAAAGCAGGAGCAAGTGGGGGTAGCGAAAAAAGAAAACTGGCATATGCTTTTGTCTATTGTTTCTCAAGGCCGCAGAAACGCCATACACAGCAGCTCCAAATGATTTCCAATAATTTTTTAGACGTCAGCGATCATACTAGTACTCATAATTATACGGTGCGTGCACGAATGAGTAATTAAGGAACAAAATGTGCTGTGTCCCTGACAGCTAGTACTACCCAACTGAAATTGGCCGACGGCCGATGGTTGGCAAACAAATGGGCAGCCCTCGGCAACCGGTATTGTTGGCCGACCAATGGTGACCCAAAGTGGGGCCCTGATTGGCAACCAATTATGCTGGCTATTGGTTGGCCGAAGACGTTCAGCCAACGGTCGGCAAATGATAGGGAAAGAGTCGGCACCCAATGCTCGGGAGACCAAATGTGGTCCTCCGTAAGGCCATGCTTTGCTACCTACCACGTTGGCCAGGTACTATGAGCCAGCGACCAGCCGATATTGCTTTATATCTGTGGGCGCAAATTTTTTTTTCCTACACCATGCGCATTATTCCTTGGTCAGCGAAAATTTCTTTTATGAGTGTTGAGCGTCGGCTGTCATTTTTTGCACTACATTATTCGCACAAGATTATTCGATCCAGCTGTGCACCGCCTGATGTCTGCAAGGTCGGCCTACGACCTTGGACCTATGTTAGCAGCCAAAGGTCGGCCGGTGTAAGGCTATTAACCAATTCCAACGTCGGCCATGCACGTTGGGCCAGCATAGAGCCGAGGTCGTTTTTTCAGTTGGGTATCGCATTCATTGCTTCGTCCTTCCAGTAAAACTGACTTTTTTTCTCTTCTTTTCGTGGGGGGTTAGGGTCTGCGCGTCTGTATTGGATGACGATGCCCACACTGCAGATGACCAATGCGGCCTCCATTTCTCGCTCAAATTTGCGCAACTGAAAAAATTTTAATCTGGTCGGGCATTTTGGCGCAGCGTGGCACAATTTTAACAAATTTCACGGTTTTGGCTCAGCTTGGCGCAAAAATAAGGAATTGTATCAAATTGGCGCGATTGGCGCAGCTGTGGCATCCCTGTCTATGTGAAATCAGGCCCCGCAAAAATTTTTAGCCCAGAAGGAGGCAGAAATTATTACAAACTGCAGCCACATATGTGGCACAGGGACTCGGAACATGACAGAAACAGACACCTTTGCATACTTTTTTTTAGATCAGGACTCATTTGAAACCACAGACTACTGTGGAAGAAGCGAGGGTTTCAGTTATAAGTATGTGCTTGCATGTTTACAGCCTCCTTACCCTGGTAACATCACACAAGCAAAACTCGCTTAATCTAAAAATTTAATATGTCATGCAAGATATTAGTGTAGAGTTAAACATTGTTACAACTAACCCTGACACACATAATTAAGGAAAGCCTAAGAAGATCCTCCCAAATATCGGCAAGTAAGAAATAAAATACATGACAAAGGTTCTTTTTGTGTCGGTTGTGACTGTTATGCGGTCCGTCCGCCCCAAGACACGGAGAACCAAGGCGTGCTGTACTCACGCATTGACAGGGTCATAGGGCTTTGCAGCATACAGTGGGTAAGTCTCCGCCATCCTGACAATGCGTTGCGTGTCGTAGAGGAGGAAGCCGCCGAATAACACCAAGCCCCCATACATGCTCAGTGAGTAAAGGCCAGCACCCAAGGCTGTGGTGGGAGGCAGGAACATCGAGCCTAGAAAACGAGAGGAGAGCCAAATTCAGACTGCGCGCCTAGAAAAGAAAGTGATGGCTGCACAATGGCAAAATAAAACTCCACTGCAAGTCATCAGTGCCACATACAACGTATACACAGGTACGAGCTGATTTGCACCATTACATGTAGACCATTCACACAACTGAAGATGTTCACGAGATCAAACCTACCTCTGCGAGCATCACACACCCATGTGGTCTGTGTAAGCTTTGATTTCTCACAGAGAAACACAAGCAATGCATGGTGGTGTGAAAGTAGACTCCAGAAAAATTGAAACTGGCTAACTCTAAGCTTAATAGCACTTCCTTCAGCTAGATACCATGGCAACATCATCAGCATAATTTATTGTTTCGAAACTTCAGCTGCCATAGTACATACAAACGACTACACAACTTATAAATGGAATTCAAAAACGGTGTATGATTGGACTTGTGGTAGCGCATGACAAGATTTCCTATACATTGCAACGGAAATGGAGGAGACATGCATAGAAGTGAGCAGAAAGCTAAATACATGTATAAAATGAAATACGAATGTTCTGAAATTTACTGGAAATGTCTATAGAATATGATGAAATGTCGTTGAACAATGAATGTCACTGGAGCCAACTTTTTGACAAGGGGACTTGCCTTCGTCAAGGTAGCAAATGCTTTCCCTAGCAGCATTTTTATGTGCTTAGGTCACTCTCCCGAAATCACTGCTTTAACCCTTTGAGGGTCAAAGATGTACTATCGGCGTCAAATGAAACCCAACACTGGCGAGCCTTCGCAATGGTATAGTGCGCGCCGTCCAGTTATCACCATGGACAGGCGCGCATATGCGCAGTGTGGTCAAACTGGATGCGTGTGCCTGTCAATGGTGATGACAGGACGACGCGCAATATACCATGGAAAGGCTTGCCGCTGTTTGGGTTTCATTTGACGCCAATTGTACATGTACATCATGCCAGTATGTTTAAAACGTGCACCTTTTTTTGATCATTTCTCTTGCTTGGCATGTGCTGCCACACTGCGGGAATGCGTAGAATTTTTTCCTTGCGCCGATATGTCTGTTTTTTTTTTATGCTTTACTACAGCGGTGCACCGGCTAGTTTTGGTTTCGTTCTTCGGCCGGTTCCCGCTTGTTGCGCCCGCACAACTGATGGCTTTCTGGTTTAGAATCTTTCAAAAGGTGACCGATTTGTTACTATCTCGTTCATTGCTCCCCGGTACGCGATTACGTCCGTTTCCGTGCAGGTGCTGACTGACACAAACGGTGCTGCTGTGGTTGTGTTTCCTGTTTTGGGAACTTGCAATAACCGCTTCCGTTCTGTTGGCAATAAGACAAATGATTATTATAGGTTTCAGACTTGTTTTTGCTTTCTGGACGCGCTCACAACTACACAATTTTCTTCAGTGCACTCACCTGCGCAGTTTACTTGCGCTAAAGAAATGCACGCCGGTTTCTCGGCTGCAAAAGTGAGTCTAGCGGCGATTCGGAGGAATCGCCGCTCGACCGGCCAAATCAGAATCTGATTCAGTAAATGCCAGCCCGTCACACGAGGCGTTACTTACAAGTTAAGATTCAGATGTTGAGGAGTGAGCGACATCTCAAAAGCGTGCACGGCGAGACGATGCCGACTGGATAAAAAGTGGCTTTTCTCCCTCCATGTTTCCACTTGACGGCACTACGTGCGCTTATTTTTGTATGTCTATGAACTAAACAGACGTTTATTGCAACGCATAACTTTTTAACAGTCATATAGGTTTTTTTCTTTTAGAATTTACCTTGCTGTTACTCATGAAAAAACCATGTGCATGGTAACATCACAAAAGATTTTTTTGTCACTTTACGGTCACCCAAAAAAATTTTAGAGAATTTTTTTCTGGTATAGATTCGTCTGAAGAACTTAATTTATTCAGAAATAAAAAAACATACATTTTTGGGACGCATTGCAAGAAAAAAATCAACCCTCATAGGGTTAAATGATGAATTCTGCCACTGCTTTAAAATGATGAAGGTGCTGGCACTTCTCATGAAAATCGCTAGCAATTAGCTCCAAGGAGAATTCACCCATGGCTCTTCAATTTAATTATCTATATAAGGTAGTGCACAAATGCTGCAAGCAACAGCTTCACTAACCTGGTATGAATCTGATATGAAAAATCGGGACAATATGTTCACCTTTGTTTCTGAACATGAAGAGTACATCAGTAAACAATTAAACGATGATATATTACTTGAACAAAAATTATCGTATATTGCAGATTATAAGTCGACATTTTTTTTTCATAAAATGACCTTCTAAAGTTTGGGGGTCGACCTTTAATCGGAGCCGTAGAGTCAAATTGTCTGTGGGGGTGAAAGTAGTTTTGATCAAGCTGCAGGTAGTATACACACTGTGCTTGCATAATTCTGCAATAGCCATCACACAAGGTGCGAAAGCAGGCCGCTTAAAAAAAATTGGCCAAGCTTATACTAAGCACTAAGCCGCGCAAGCCTTGAAACAGCGAAACTGGACGATTCTAAGACTAATCTGGTTGCTTCTAGGTTGATGAGGGCCGTTCCTAGGTTGCTTCTAGGCCGTTGCTGGGCTTTCGCTAGGTGATGCTAGGTTGTTTCTACGTTGATTTTCAGCGCAGAGAGGTTCGAGTTAAACCACACACAGTCACAGACACGACACGGATGTCCAAACTCCAGAGACAGAAACCCGCGCTGAAACCAAACGTTCGCACCTCTTATAGATCTATGGGCACGTCGTCGTTGGTGTAGGCCTTCAATCGCTTTGGGGTCTTCTCATAGCCACCGTTGCCTTTTCCATTCACTACAGTTGGGCTAGCTATTGCCTTCATTTTTAGTGGACCAGTGGTGAGCAGTGGGATTTACGCACTTTCTGTGGCACATACCCGTTTGTTGGGCTAACTGTTGCCTTCTTCATTTTTATTGGACCAGAGGTGAGTAGCGGGATTTACCCAATTTCTGTGGCACATACCCATTTATTTTTCGAGATAGGGTCGGACACATTATGGCTAGCTTAAACGGCTTCGATGTTAAAAGAGGTGTTTATCTTATGATTTGCCACAAAGTTTTGTTTACACACGATAGAAACACTTTGTTGACAGACAGTGGGCGTTCCACGGAAAAGCTGGCAGCACTTCGTGGGGAACTAAACCGCATGACCAGACCCATGCACCCACAAGCGTTCTCGCATGTTTTTGCACTCTTTGCGTGCCTTTTTTCCATTTCTGCATTATGCTTCGCTTGCAAATAGTAGTGTGTGCGATTTTTGTTGCTGCTCAACAGACGCCAAAATACTGCCACCACACCAGCAACAGTACAGCACTGCTTTCAAGCAGCAAGTGATCCTCCAGGTAGAGTTGGAAAACGTTGCAACAAGGTGCAAGTTCGATGTGTCAAAAAAAAGTGTTAGGAATGCAGAAAACAGAGAAGCAAGGTCTTTGCGTGTGCTGCTAAAGGCCGGTCTTTTTCGTGGACCGAGGTCAAGACGATATCCTGCCGTTGAGGAGGCAGTTCGAGATTTAGGTTCAGGACCACAGAAGCAAAAGCCTGAGTGTTTGCTATGATAATATTAAAGCAAAAGAACGTACTGTCACGGAGGATACATGCATCTTGCAAACTGAGTTCAAAGTATCCAAGCAATGGATCACGAACTTCACAAAGCACAATGGCCTGAGCCTAAGAGGATGCATGATCGTATGCCAAATGTTACACAAAGCATAAAAAAAAAGAGAGAGAGAGAAAAGAGAAAGAAGAAGGAAAGCGCGTTTTTACGTTACACGAGTACCCGATGGTAAAACATTCAGTCCTGCCTCAAGAGGACTGTGTCTGTAAAATGGGAGCGCCAGGTTCCCCTGCTAACAATGGGCAACATGCCCAACCATTTCACTGTCATATTGTGCTGTACGGCCGACGGGCACCAGCTACCACTATTTCTTCTGTTCCAAAGGAAAATAATCTCAATGAAAGAAAAGCTCCTGCCGAAAGTTATCATGCGCACGAATGAAACGGGGTTCTTTAACGATGAAACTGTCCTCGAATGGTTTCGTCTTGTGTGGTGCAGGAGCCCCGTAGCATGGTCATCCTAGATTTTTTCTGCGGCCACGTCACGGATCGAGCGAAGAAAGCGATTGCGGACTCTGGATGTGAGCTGGTCGTCATTCTGGGCAGACTGACACCTATTGTTCAGCCGCTCGACGTGGCGCTGAATAAGCCATTAAAAGACCTCACCGGCACCTTCTACAACGAATGACTCCAACAGGAAAACCTGAAGACACCGACAGGGCGACTGAAGCGTACTTCTCTGAGAAAAGTGGTGCAATAGGTAAGCGATGCCTGGTATGGACTGCCAACCGACATGGTCCATGTGGAGTTTTCCAAGTGCGGCATCTCGGTACAGCCGGCACCGCTGCCCATGGCGAGTAGCCGCAGTGGCTCACACGATGGCAATGACCGCGACTGCATCCTTCTCTCAAGCGACGAGTTGTAAGTGATTTCTCACGGACAAATAGATGTTTCTTTGCTGGACTCGATCTTCTGCAAACCTTGTTTGTGAGCTAGAGCCACAGCTTTAGGTTGTGCTCTGAGTTAACTTAAAGGGGTTGCAAATTAGGGGGTTGTCGGGATATTTTGGAGTCTACTTGTAATTGGAAACACGCGGTAATTAGAGCAATAATTATTAACTTTCTAAACTTGCTTTGGCAAATAAGTTTGCTGAAGCTGTTACAGGGCTTTTTGCAATGTTTCACGTGGCCAAAATTATAATTCTGAGCCATCAAACTCAGTGTAACAAAAAATAATACAGTATGCTTTGTGGATTTAAAGGCCATTTAAAAAAAGAAGGGACTGTGTAGAGAGCACAGTATCAGACACTGTAGATATGCTCTAAGTAGGGCTCCGTGTTTTCGGAGTTTATTTTTCTTGAAGTTCGAAGGAGTTTAGGAGTTTATTTTTTGGCAGACATTCGGCATTTATCGGAGTTTATTTCTCATAGATCGCCAATTCTCCGAAATTCGGAGCTTAACTTTGCATTATTCTCAATACTCGAATATTTTAGATGAAATGATATCTGAAAACGAAAACATCAGAACACATGAAGCGTATTTCACTTGTTTGGAAGGTATGAACACACAAACACATATACAAACAAGCACAAGTACTTGATTACAAAACACCTACGTTTGTGCATATTACAACCTTATAGCTTGCTGTAATAGATGCAAGCATACTTTAAGAGGTCCGTATTTTCGATGTCGTCTGGCATGCCCCAGTGCCACCAGGGGACCGTATATCAAGATGTCATCTCGCGCTTCCGGGGGCCCTACATACATTGACGTCTCTCACAATGTGCACGACAAGCCCTTTGTTAAATGTGTGATGGGTGCAGTCTGCGAGATACTGTTGATGTGAAGCAAACTTTATATCAGCCAAACCGGCCCATTTATCAATTACTGCTCAGAACATGTCCTTTCGATAAACAGGGGTGGAAGCGGGCTTCAGTCTTTTGGAGCAGCTTTGGAGCACCAAAACGTGTGTTTTGGAGCAATGCAAGTTAGTTTTGGAGCACATTTCTAGGGTAAAACATCATTGTTAATTGAAATTTCTGTTTCAGGTAAACAAAAAAAATTCGAATGGTTTTTACCAAACATTGAATATTGATGAACCGACCATACTTGCCACAAAATATGTTTCCATGATAAAATCATCACAGCTTGCGCAGCAGTAACTAAGATAAAACAACAGATAAGCGATGCTTTGGATAGCTGCACTACCGTAAAATTTCGAGCAAGCGCCGTTTCAAATTCCACTGCTAATTTCACATTTTCACGCAGTTCCGGGAAAGCTCACCCCCCCCCCCCCCGCCCTTTTTCGTACCCCGATTACGTAAGCGTCAACGCAACGGTAGCCTCCTTGAATCCCATCCAAACCTGCTTAGCAGCCCAATCTCTAAGCGCCTGCGGGTGAAATGTGTTGTAAAAATGATTCTTTGTTCTCCCGAATAATGATTGCACCCCGCACTTAGCGCAAGGCATCCATGACGATTTTCAGGGTCCCGTGAGCAAAAGCATGGCCTTCGAGATCTATATTCCAAGGTCGTAACTATGACGATGTAGTCAGCTAATGTAAGGCCTTCCAGACCGGTGTTTGTTGCTTAGCGCTGCTGCGTTGGAACATCATCGGAGGTGCTTCCATGTCATGCTTCCCGCGGTTTGATCGCGTTGCCATTGCGTTTGTTGTGCTCGAGGGCCGTTGTTATGCGTCGTGCCACGAAGGAAAGCGGGAAGACTTGTGAGGAAGTCCGCATGCATCTTTTATTTTTATTTTTCGGGGCGAAATTTGCAGCCGCCATCTTGAATTTACGTGCCGTTCCAGGAATCCGCCTTCCGACCCCCACTTTGCCGATATTTTGGCTTGTTGGGGGGGGGGGGGGGCACTTGCTCTGAATTTTACGGTAAACGTTCATGTTCCACAGCTGACATGAACAACTGAAGAAAGACAACATTTAAGCTAATAAAGGTTACCTTTATTCTAGACACAATGAGACTCGACAAATATACCTTTAAAAAGCCAATGCTCCCGTTCTTAAAGCCCCACAGCCGACATGATAACCCACAGGAAAATATAGATAAGCAATGCACTGCGTAGCTAAACCTGACTACACTTCCGAGATTTTTTTTTATGTTCATATTAACGAAACACTAGCTGAAATGTACAAATGAGAAGACGAGAGAACTGAAATCTTCAAAATATTCCGTCACCACTGGTGTGACAACGGAAAAGCGACTGAGCAGCTACTTTCCAGTAGCCAGCTCTCTCCTGCCCTTTTCTGCTCGCTAGCTTTTTCGTGCCGTCACGAGTGTCACGGAGAGCGCGCCAGGTTGATATGAGCTCACTCGGGCGCGCCACGCCGAGGATGACAACGGCACATGAAGGCAACAAAGGCCACCTGGGAGCAGTTTCGGCGCAATAATGCGTTTTGGAGCAGATTGGCGCAGCAGAAGCGCATTGGCGCAGCGTGGCGCAAATGGCGCAGCACTTCCACCCCTGGATAAAGAATGGAAGACGGTCATATTGGCCTTTATTAGGGGTGTGCGAATATTCGAAATTTCGAATATTTTTCGAATAATGTTTGCTATTCGATTCGATTCGCACTGAATTTTACTATTCGAACTTCCCAAAAACAAGTACAGTCAACGTCCGATTGAAAGTGACCCCTTCAAATTTTCAAAATGCTTCACCTCATTACACTGACGTACTGCGGCAAAGCTGCCTTTCAAGCTCCGTTAATGTCGAACTTTGCCAAGGCACAGTCAACGTCCGATTGGAAGTGGTCCCTAGGTTTCAATATGCTTCACCTCATCACACCCCGATAACACACCCGATATTGCGGCAAAGCTGCCTTTCAAGCTCCGTTACGGTCGAACTTTGCCAAGACACAGTCAACGTCTGATTAGAAGTGGTCCCTAGATTTTTAATATGCTTCACCTCATCACACCCCGGTATTGCGGCAAGGCTGCCTTTCAAGCTCCGTTACGGTCGAACTTTGCCAAGACACAGTCAACGTCCGATTGGAAGTGGTCCCTAGATTTTCAATATGCTTCACTTCATTATACTCTCGTATTGCGGCAAAGCTGCCTTTCGAGCTCCGCTACGGTCGAACTTTGCGAAGACACAGTCAACGTCCGATTGGAAGTGGTCCCTAGCTATTTTAATATGCTTCACTTCATTATACTCTCGTATTGCGGCAAAGCTGCCTTTCGAGCTCTGTTACGGTCGAACTTTGCCAAGACACAGTCAACGTCCGATTGAAAGGGGTCGCTAGATTTTCAATATGCTTCACCTCATCACACCCCGGTATTGCGGCAAAGCTGCCTTTCAAGCCCCGCTACGTCGCAAATGTATTAACTCAAGAAAACGCTGGTCCAACATGGAGATGAAAGATGTGGCAGAGTTGGGGGCTCAATTAATGCTGTTTTTGGCCTGAAATTTGGGCAGGAAGTCTGAAAAATCGGACGCCGAAGCTTTTTAGCATCCAAAAATTCAGATGTCTTATATATCGACGTCTACGAGGCAGATTTGGAACTCTGGACTTGAAGGGAGCACACCCTTGTCCGCCACATCAGTTGGGCTTCCACAGAAGTTGAAAGAGGAGGAGAGGCTGAGGAAATGGCATCCTTGCCTATCACGTGTAAAGTGTTGTCGGCAACACTTTGGCTGCACCAAATCATGTACATAAATAGAATTCGGCCTCTACATTGCCTCATTCTTGATAAGACAACTATGAAACACCACCCCGCCAGTGCTTCATCAACCTAGCGAAAAGAAACACTTTCATGTTGCTATCTCATAAGAATATGCTTAGGAATCCTCTCTAACTTTTTCTTCTGCAATTTTGCTTTGAAGTATTCGAAAAATATTCTAGAAATATTCTAGAAATATTTGAAAAATATTCGATTCGCACTCACACCTCAATATTTGAATTCGCTTCGCACCCAAAATTTTGCTATTCGCACAGCTCTAGCCTTTATATAATTGGAGTTGATCGGATAACTCCGAATTGTCAAAAATTTTACAGTTAAACATTAAAATTTTAGCGCTTATAGTTTTTTTCTTTTTATTTATCCGAGAACAAGGAGCCCTAAATATAAAGCATGAGTTCATGCAAAATTTTGTTTGAAATATGAGTGGAAGCATCATGAAAAGTAATCAAAAGGAGACAACTTTTGTATGCTTGAGTAACGCATGACGCATTACATGCAGCTCATCGGCACCAATTTTTACATCTCCCAGTGGCATTGTGAGGTTCAATGTCCCGAAGCTGCACAGTGCATTATGACAGACTCCGTAGTGGAAAGCTCTGGATTGGTTTTGACAATGAGGTGTTATTTTTTAATGTGCACCCAAGGCACGGTATGTGGGTGCTTTTTTTGTACTCCACCGCCATCGAGGTGCAATAGCAGTGGCCGAGAATGGAACCGATGACCTTGCGCTGAGCAGCAGAGCACCATATAGACATTGAGCTGCAGCAGTGAACGTTTTGAAGAAAACGATAAGAGCTCAGTGTGCAATTTTTAGGTTTGCTTGCATGCTTGTTTCAACGAGCCTCAGAAATAAAGTTCGAGTTATACAGTAAAACCTCGTTAATTCAAAGTCACTGGGACTGTGAAAAACTTTCGAATTAAGCGGTTTTTTGAATTAACGAAACATACAAAAAGCGGGATGCAAGGAACTTTGAATTACTAAAAGTAATCAGAGGTGGTCGTTTGGCCTTCTATTTTGCGGCTCCAAGGGTTGTTTTCAGCAATACCCGGTCCCCTTTTTGCCGCAAACCCGGGAAAACGGCAAGCCTCGCTGCTGTCAGCGCAAAAAAAGAAAAGAAAAGAAAAAAAGAAGTCTCGTGGTCAGCTGAAATGCGTGCCTGCGGAAAAAAAACGGCGTGCTTCACTGCAGCACAGTGGTGACACGCGGGCAGCATGTCACCTGCTCCTCGCAGCGTCACGGAGTCATGATGCGACCATTCGCCCATTCTTTCTGGTAAAATAAAGAATATGATAATGGCCAGTGTGACGGAATCCGCGATCTGTTCTGGCTGGAAAACATCATCATTGAAGTTTTCGAAGTAGGCGTTACAGGCAAGAACTCCGCCAGCAGTGCAAGTGCGCAAATTGCCGGAGCAACCGCCAGTCGGAGATTCGCGTACATCATGAATTCTGTTAGGTCGTCCTTTATTATCTTTTCTTTTCCCAAAAAGAATGGGTAATTCATGACGCGCTGACGTTGTGAGAAGCATGTGACATGCTTCCCGCGTGTCCCCGCTGTGCTGCAGTGAAGCACGTCTTATTTTCAGCCGGCGCACATTGCAGCTGACTACGAGACCGCGTTTTTTTTCTTTATTACTTTTTTTTTGCGCTAGCACTAGCAAGGCTGGGTTGCTTCAACTGTCACTCATTAAGATCGCTACACTGCATTGCCTTGTGGCTCCTAACGGCCGTCGCTTCCGCGGAGTTGCGGCGAAATCGGGATCGGGAATTGGCACATGGCACCCAAAGTTTTCGAATTAACCGGGCTGGCGCTGACCGCCGCTTCAAAATATCCACTCAGATTTACATTGCAAAATACGGGACCGCAGAAACCCTTCGAATTAAGCGGGATTTCGAAATAACCGAGTTCGAATTAATGAGGTTTTACTGTAGGTGTACAGATAAAAAGAAGTTCTGTGTTTTATACGCCAAATCAATAACCTGATTATGAGGAACACTATAATGACAATAATGCATGTTGCTGGGTGAGTCGGTCGTACATCATTAAACAGGGCGCTGCACAAAGGAAACACGAACAAGGAAGTGAACGAAGACGGGTGCAATCACTATAATGACATGCAGCGAAGCAACTCTTGCGCAGTGCGCTCCCCCCCCCCCCTCTTCTGACAACCCCCTTTCAATCACTAATGTACTGCACTTCAAAGTATACACTGTAACTGACCCAAGCCTTACAAACTGAGAGTGACAAGAACTGCTCCCCTGTGAGTGTCTCTTATAAAAGGAGTTCAACTTTACACATACAGACAGCTTGAAACTCAATTTTAGCAGTTTATCTTGGTGCCTGCTAATGAAACCTAACATGCCTCAAGATTTGTGACTTTCAATTGCAGGATCCACTTATTAGTTGCCTATCGTCGGACCAGAAACACACGCCAAGAAGCAAGAGAAAGGCACGCACCAAGAGAGGAGGCGAACACAAATCCCAGTCCGATGGCGAGGGGCCCACCCATGTTGAGGAATTTGTCACTTGGGGCACAGGCAGCCACCGTGGACAGGCCCGTCACCACGCCAGCAGTGTAGCATGCAGCACGCATCATTATAGGGCCACCCAAGAGGCAGAGGGGGGCCACAAGGGCACCCATGACGCCACAGTGCAAGGCCCAGGCCGCCTGTTTGGTACCCAGCCCTTCTCTGTAGGGCAGCGAGCGAGCGACCATGCCTGTGCCGATCATGGCTGCAAAGCTTGCCCCTATGGCCTGCATTATTGCAAGGAGACAGAAGCAATGTTCATCAGTATGGCACAAAAGGAGAAGAAGAAAGCTTTGCAAAGGCAGTGGAACACGACATAACACTGTCTGCACAGCACAGGTGACAAGGAGAAGCCAACTACATTTGTTATGCCGCTTCTCATGGGAAGGTGCAAAGGATGGAATTACACTACAATATAATCTCAATAATTGGGCACCTCTAAATTCGAACTGCACAATTGGTTACTGAAAGGATGTAGGCATTCGAACAAAAAAGTCCCATGAATTCAAACTCTAAAAGCTACTTTAAGGTTATTTTGAACAAACTTTCTTGCGCCTTCCAGAAAAACGTTGTGTCAGTTGCCTCTGAAGCTTTTGACACAGCCCAACTACCTATACTAGGCATGCGAGGAAATAGTGCACATGTAGCTACCAGTTGTCTCAGCTTGCCCGACCTTTGTACCCCCCCTCCCCACAGATTACCTGCGAAGCAGAGTTCTGCACTTATACGAGCTGTGAAGCTCCCTATTGGCTCCATGTATCCAAATACGCACATGCCATTAGCAAAAACTGAGAAGGTCTTCAGATTTTAGTGGCACCCGTATGCGGAAAAACAAGCAAATAAATGGCATTTTTGTGTTGCATTGCACAAGCCCGTAAGCAATGCTGTTATTGATGAAGCGAGCCGTGTGTTTATGTTTGCAGCTTGCAACTTGCAGATGGTACTGCAGCCGTAGAACTATTCGCGACCTTTCTTGAAAGTGATTCTTAATTCTCGCCATGGCAACTCGTGTAATGACAGCGAAGACTGCAGCGATCGTGGCACTGATGTGTGTTTTCTACCGTCACTCCCAGGTGCCGCGTCAGTTCGCTATCTTCCGCGATGTTGTCCATGGGCATGTCCGGATCTTGGAATAGAGTTTCGCAACTGGTATGAGTGAAGAACTCTGCCTGCAAGGGGTACCGGCTTCCTATGCATTTGGCTACCTGTCGCCTTGAGGAGGATGCATGCACAGGAAGACTGAATCACCCTCTCCTGCACATCTCCTGGATAACACCACACTCACCAGCCACGAGTTGCGCATCACCAAGTTCAGCATGGCTGGATGCCGGCTCACTGCCAATGCTGAAGCTGCCGTGATGACAATGCTACCTCCAAAGTAGGTGTAGGTGTCACGCACCCTCTGCCGCACGTACTCTGGCCACACCCTGCAATGTTTTTTCATGCAACACTCATTCAAAACTAAAAGAAAAGTGAGATCAGAGAGTGCACATGAAGGAGGAATAACCACTCAGAGTGTGAGCTTAGAAACGCAACTGCTGGGTCTAACAAAACTTCACGCCTCATAGTATATAAAAATAAAGACGATGCAGCCACAACATAATGTAAAACAAAAGGGGAAGTCTCTCCCATTTTGACTTGGCAAGTGAAAGAATTGCTTCCACTCAAAATTTGCAAGGCTAGTTATTTGCTTGAGGTCAATACAGAAAATATTCACAAAAAAAAAAACTGTGCGATGGTTTCAGCACGTGCTACGCAAGCACTTGGAAAAGAAAACACACAGGACAGTGCTATGCACTAACTGGCCCAGCAAACCACCTTGCTCAACTATAACGAAAAAGATTGCGCAACCTCTTCAGTAGCTATTTTCCATTCAACTACCATGTTCATTCAATCATAAGGCAAAGGTGCCATTGGGGTTCCATGCCCCAAAAGACTGAAATTACGTTTGCACACTGATATACGGTGATATACAATAGCTGATGAATTATTCAGACTTGGCAGAAATTTCCAGAAATGCCAAACACAAAGTTAGCGAAAACAAAATGCAAAAGCAAGAACTTACTGCAGCAAGAAATTGTGTTTATTTTTGAAGTGGCCAGGAGAGCTTGCGAATTTACAGCTGTGTACCCATGCTTACATAAAGATGCCACCAGGCCAGCATACTCTCTCTGGCCACTGTCATGCTGGCCATATAAACATGGCGTCACGGATTGCCATTTTTTGCGACCTGACGTCACACTCATTAATGGGTGCCGCGCTCCTGTGCGACCATCAAGGAGCAAGTATCGTTGACTAGCAGGATGGGGATTATAAGCTGTAGAGTCGGCATTGTTAAACACCATTGTAGCTTGACAATGAAAGGGTTTTATCTTTCAAGAAAGTGGGGTGCGGCTGCAGAAGTCTATGGTACATCTTAAGTTATTCAACCTGCTCGACAGTGGCCTTCAGAACTAGACTCCTGGCAAAAAAGGCACTGCAATCCCACTCTATGCAAGGAGACTTGCCAGCACTCTGTGAGATTGCTAGACTTCTTGGCTTTTGGGACTCATGAACGTTACCCGGTCATTGCATGCCATCTGTTGTTTACTTTTGAACATTTGCTTCAGCTAACCACTGTTGACCATATACTTTTGAACCGTTAGTGAAGTGTGATTCTTGTGCTAATTTTCGCATCTATTGTTAATTTCTTGCTACTTACATTGTGCGTAACTGATTAATCTTAAAGGGACTGTCTACTGCTCGGAAAAATTTTTCTGATTGTGGTGAAAATGAGAAGACCGTTCGTCACATCGGCGGCAACGAGCATGCTTTTGTCCCATAAAAAAGGAATTATATTTTTAATTCGATGTTGAAAATCGTGAAAGAATAACCGCTAGCGTCACCCAACGCCGATGTGGTTCAATCTACTGCTAGGACCAGAAATCCTCGCAGGTAGGCTCATTTTGCTTAAAAACAAACATGTGTAAATTAAAATTGCATTCTTGCACTTCTTTGGTTTCGAGGATGCACTGGCAATGTAGCAAAGCAAGACGTTTACATTTTAAATTGCGTTCTGCTTGCAGTAATGCCCGTGTCTTCATGCTGTCCCAAAGGCATAGTCCGAAAGATAGAACAGCGCACTACAGGGAGTCTCGAATAGTCATCATTACGTGCATACAAATAAAAAGGCTAATGGGGCTATTGGCGATGCCGTGACAAAGCACAAGAATTGGTTGGAGACTGCAAGACTTGGAAACTTTTGTTCATTTCTAATCTAATGGAAAAAAAACTTAAGCATGTCCAGAAAACGCCCCTTTCCAGACAGAATGCCGTCATTCTCTCAATGGCTTGCTGACAGTGAAGATGGTCAACGACATTCATTACTAAAAAGTAGACCTGTGCGAATAGCAAAATTTTGGGTGCGAAGCGAATTCGAATATTGAAGTGTGAGTGCGAATCGAATCAAATATTTTTCAAATACTTTGAAGCGAAATTGCAGAAAAAATCACAGCATATCCACGTGGTGAAGGTTGATGAAGCACTGGCGGGGTGGTGTTTCATAGTTGTCTTATCAAGAATGAGGCAATGTAGAGGCCGAATTCTATTTATGTACATGATTTGGTGCAACCAAAAGGTTGCCGACAACACTTTACACCTGATAGGCAAAGATGCCATTTCCTCAGCCTCTCCTCCTCTTTCAACTTCTGTGGAAGCCCAACCGATGTGGCGGACAAGGGTGTGCTCCCTTCAAGTCCGGAGTTCCAAATATGTCTCATAGACGTCAAATATAAGAACATCTGAAATTTTGGATGCTAAAAAGCTTCGGCTTCCAATTATTTGGACTTCCTGCCCGAATTTCAGGTCCAAAACAGCATAAATTGAGCCCCCACCTCTGCCACATCTTTCATCTCCATGTTGGAACCAGCGTTTTCTTGAGTTAGTACATTTGCGACCGCAGCGCAGCTTGAAAGGCAGCTTTGCCGCAATACGGGGTTGTGATGAGGTGAAGCATACTGAAAATCTAGGGACCACTTCTAACAGGACCACGGTGTTAGAATAGTTTAGGTGGAGCAACGGCGCATTGGAATGAGGAGAAATCGGGGACCTCTTTCCCTTTCTTGCCGAAAGGAGGCGCGCGCGGGACGGTGGCCACCTGGCTATACCCAGCACAAACCTGACGCTTCTAACATTCGGTGTTTTAGCGTGTTTAGCAATATCGCAAGGCCCTGTGAGGATTGTGTGGTATTGTAATATCATATACATAAGTTAGATATAAACACTTAGTAGTGTTTTATGCATGACGGTTCGGCATGCGGCGTGAAGCTCATAAACACCACCTTCGGCCTCGGCAACACCATGGCCTAGGCGATCGTGCCCGCATTTGTCTACAAATGTAAATCTGCAGTTGCGTGACGCGTGTTGAATTCACCCTTCATTTGCCCTCGAAAGATTAATTAATGTATTTGCGGTCAACATCATATAAAGAGCAGGTGTCATGTTAAGGGGCATTTCGCATATGAGATCAAGTGAGCCTTCAGAATCTTTTACTACGAACCACTTATTTGCAAATTCCGTAAACATTTGCGAGAAGACGGACGCTTTGACGTAATGGAATAAAATAACTCTATTTAGGTCTTTCGGGGCGTGCTAGTGCACGCCCCGAAACTGACCCAGACTTCGACGTTAGTGCACTAGCAGGTGACGCGCCGCTCCCACGTCGGAAAATACATGATTGAAAGAGAATGCAATGAAGTGGGCGACAGCTTGTGGCCGATGACTACGAAGCCGCTCTTTGACATATTCAAAATAAATAGACTGCAAGATATATACGTTATGGTGCGCCGAGAATTTTATCACAGTATTGGCACTATCTACGAATTTTACATATTTTTGCCCAAAAAAGCTGCTTTAGCTCGAGTATTGTATGGTGCGGCTAAATGATACGAGAGAATGTTTCCTCACAAGAACGCGTGTCCTTTTAAATAGCGCTTCTCATGATTTGGTCACAAATCGCGCATCAAAATGTTTTTCACAAACAAAATGTGTTGTTTGCAACTCGCGATTTTTCCGTGGAATAGCAGTGGCCACATTTTCAAGCGGTCACTATCCTTCGGAGCAGCGCAAAAGCAAATTTTCTCCGTGCACGATTTGTAGAAGAGCTTGGGTGGGGGCTAGTTGGAACATACTGTAGAAAAATTTTTTTAGCGCTGCAAAGTTGAGGACGAAAAACACATGGACAACACAGACGAAGCGCATGCGCTTCGTCTGTGTTGTCCATGTGTTTTTCGTCCTCAACTTTGCAGCGCTAAAAAATTTTTTCCACGATTTGTAGCCCGAGTTGCATCGCGGCCCAAAGCACTTCTTTCCCATCTGGACAATATAAGTTGTGTAAATAAGGACACGATGAACAAGGATAAGCTATTTCAAATAGGCTATAGCGTTTAGGCGGCAGGCGTTTCGACTGGCGAACGTATGTGCACGAATGGGGCCTCGTCTGGTTTGGCGTGTTAGTTTTAACGGGTGACGTCACGGAATATGGTGTCACTCTCGATTCCTGTCATTCCCGAAAGAAGAAACCGGAAAGCAAATGGTTAGGACGCTGAAAAGGAAACGGGCACGACCATTTCACGTTTGGGCACCCAGAGCAGGGCACAAAGTTCTACTCTGCTACTGCAACAAACAGCATGTCTGTGACAAATAACGAGAGGCAGAATCAGAATGGCACATGGTGAGTCATGATGGATTGGTCGGTAAACGGACGTTAATCTTCCCTACCACGCGCCAGCCAGCACGTGTAAACGTTGCAAAGGCGGCTGAACAACTAACACCGTGGGCGGCTGCTTGAATCCATGCGATATGGTGCATGCACAACGACAACCCATGAAAGGAATTTCTAACCTACCATTGTCAAATGTGTTGCTTTCTTCTTACAAGCATCATATAGTGAGACGTCAACCCCCCTCAACCCCGCTTTCTTTTTCAGGGAATACCTTTTTTCTTTTTGACTAACCCAGTTCGGGTCTGCCACGGTGGACCAGTGGCAAAGGTGCTCGGCTGCTGACCCGAAGGTCGCAGGCACGGTGTTTCGTTGTCGCGGGTTCGATTCTGGCCGCGGCGGTCGCATTTCGGTAGAGGCGAAATGGTAGAGGCCTGTGCGATGTCAGTGCACGTTAAAGAACACCAGATGGTCGAAATTTCCGGAGCCCTCCGCTACGGCGTCTCTCATAATGATATCGTGGTTTTGGGACGTAAAACACCAGATGTTATTATTAACCCAGTTTGTCGCGGCGGCCTCAACCAATTTGCCACGGTGGCCTTATTTGTGCACGAGCTAAAATATTTTTGAAATTCGTGTTCACCTGTAAACTCATTATCGCTATTTGCAGAAGCTCTATTTCCTATGTATTTCCATCTGTTGGCTACAGCCACTGAATTTCTTGATGTTGTGCATTTACTTTCAAATCAGATTGATATGTGCGGTTACCCTGAGCCAGCAGCTGAAGAGTTGTCGCAAATGCAGCTTTGTAGGCGACGCGGCCCCAGTTGAAGCGGCTGACCTGAAGCCTCGATACACCCAGCGCCTCCTGTCGGAAAAAACGTGAAGCGCGTCCCCATGTTCGGCGAGGAGGCTGCGCGGCGGAGGCGGAACGTCGGTACACCTAACCTATTCTAACACCGTGAACAGGACGTTGACTGTCTTTTGGCTAAGGTCGACCGTAACAGAGCTTGAAAGGCAGCTTTGCCGCAATACCGGGGTGTGATGAGGTGAAGTATATTGAAAATCTAGGGACCACTTACAATCGGACATCAGACCTCAGACCTCAGACCCATTTCGCTGACATCCTGCCTCGGCAAGGTGTACGAAAGAATCATAAACACAAGACTGCAGAAGCACTTGGAAGATAATAAGCACCTGCCCGACCCCATGTTCGGTTTCCGTGCTGGCCTGTCGTCGCAGGTCGTACTACTATACAACTCAAGGAAGAGTTTCTCAGCAACGTTCCCCGCAACGGTTAACACGTCCTCTTAGCCATCGACATTAAAGGGGCTTTCGACAACATCAGCCACCAAGGAATACTGGAGGGGCTCGCAAACACCAACTGTGGTGAAAGAACATACAAGTACATTCAGAGCTTCTTAAGCCAACCAGTGGCGGATCCAGGGGGGGGGGGGGGGGCGATTGGGCGATCGCCCCCCCCAAAGCTATAAGCCAACCCAACCCCCCCCCCCCCGCTTTTCACCTCACTGAAGGCCATTTTTCAGAACGTAGAATTTTTTCAGGTGGTCGCTGTGTCCATCCCAATCCGAGACTAGGGAAGCACCCCTCACACAGCCCAGCGCTTTTGTTAAGAGCGAAACAGGCTTTCTAGAAAAGATTTCTTCTGCGTCCTGCATCTTTCAAATAGGCACCGACGAGCACAAGCCTCAACTATTTTGCTAAAACAACTGCTGCCTTTATGGAAGCGAGCTAAAGTTTCCTCCCCACTCCCAGGGCCATCAGCTCTTCAGCAAAGCGAGGGGTCTTCAAATTCTCCCATCTTTTTCTCAGAGACAGGAGTCTGTTCTGTGTCATTCAAACTGGCATCTTTCGTCCCACCACGGCCGGGCTAGACTGCACGTGCGCGCTTGAGCGCGCACGTGCAGTCTAGCCCGGCCGTGGTCCCACAAAGCGTGCAGAACAAGTTACCTTTTAGTCAACCTTCAGCGGCTGGTCCAAAAAAAAAAAAAAAGAAGGAAGGCAGGCAGTGGTGCTGTGAATTATATTCGCCGAAGTACCGAGCAAGCCTCCGAGAGCACGTGCGCGGGGTATAATCGAGCGCGACTCCGAAAGCTCCGTTTGACCGTCCTTAGGCTGCGGAGATAGAAAGGGCATTTTCTGGCAACACGACCGGCCATAAAAAAGGCAATGGGGAGGAGGGGGCGGGGTAACAAAGGGAGGCTTACTCCGAAACTACGTTCAAGGAATACTAGAGCTCGCCGTTGTGGGAATACTCATTTATCGAGCAGGTGGCCTGCCCTTCCCTCTTTCACCCTCCTCTTACCAACAACACTGATACGTGTTCCCCAATGTTTAGCGGAAATATGCGTTTTCTTCTTCATCAAACCAATACTGTTCATTCATTAAGTGGCAGCGCCAACCCAAGACAATGAACGAGAATGGAATGCAAGGGACCAGACAAGCGCCGACTCGTTGCTCAGCTTACTGCGGAAAGGCAGTTACATGAATATGCAAACTCTAGTAGCGCACGTGAGCAAGGCCATACAAAAAAAAGGTATCACATTGTACAACCAATTTGCAAAATAAAGTATTTTGTCTACAAAAACCACAAAATAATCACGTGACACTGCCACGGGAAAATTCTTCGTTAGTAAGCTTTACGGCTCGCTTACGCAGTTATCTGAACGTCTCCTGATATGTAAGGCTTCTGTTATATTACGTGCAATTTTGTTTCTGTAAGCAAAGAACATCTTTGAATCAGGCCAAACTGGCTCACAAATTTGACACTCTTTGCAATGATCAGCTAAGTGTGAGTAATTAATTATTTTTGCCTGGTGGTTGTCCATGCTGTTTCAACCGGCTGTTATTATACCAGCCGGTCTAAACGATGTAAACATTATCGTAAGTTGGTGGCTACATGTAAACTACATCCAGCTGAATATCTTTTGTTTTAAGACGCACAATTTTCGTTGTTTCTTTGTCGTTTTTTTATCGCCCGCACGGCAGATTCGTTTAAAGGTATCGGGGGCATTAAAAACAAACGTTAATGCCGAAACGGCTGCTTGCGTGCTTAACTCCGTGGAAAATGAGATGTATACATGTGCAGCCAGCGTCAAAAGTTTGTGGACCATGAAACATATGTAAAAGCTGAATATTCCGATTGCTTTGGCAGGCACCGTTGAATTTAGATTTCCGCAGTGTTAAAAATGTGCTAACAACATGTACTGTGTATTTCGACCGAATACACTCACAAATCACTAAATTCAAAGTTTTGTCAGATGCAGACTTAGTCGTCTCTAAACTTTGACGCCGACTGTATATGAGGCGAACAGTGACGCGCTTACGTTGCGTATCGCTTCTTACACTAGAGTGCTCTGGTTCAGCAGTTTTTATTATCTTATCAATCCAGCCTATTTGAATCTGTTAATTTAACGTGAAAATGCTAGATGCATTTTGCGATAGCTGGGGTGACGATGGACAACGCCCCGAAAGGTTGATCTCGCTTCTAGGCGTATTATCACTGCTAGTAAAAGAAGGCGGCTTTGTGCATTAATGTCGCATGACATGTTTTGTATAAAACCATGGTGATGCCAATAAAAAAAAGGGAAAATAGACGACAGACTGCAGAAGGTTAAGCATCACGCTGTGGAATTACTTGTTGATCACTTCAGAACGTCTGTATTCTTCGGTTAAGAAAACAAGAAATATGCACCTTGAAGAGCCGCCGCAATGGCTTAATGGTTATGGTGGAAGGCTACTAACCCGAACGACGCAGATTCAACCACGGCCGGGCTCGCATTTCTATGGAGGCAATTAAACAGCTAGAGACCCGTATACTGTGCGATTTCTGCACATATTAAAGAGCTCCAGGCGGTCGAAATTATTCCGAAGCTCTCCACTAAGGCATCTCTCATACCTTGAGTCGCTTTCGGAAGTTAAACCCCATAAACCAATGAAAAACATTCATATTGAACTTGAAGTGTAATTTTCTTGCAAAAAGCGCAAAAACAAGGCCATTTAGAGCCACTTTTACTCAAAGAACCACGTGGCGACAACATATAGCACACTTTATTCAGGATCAGCTTTCGAGGCTAAAGATCTGCGACCCACTTGTCATACCGAATTCTGAAGTGGTCGTCAGGCATTTCAGAGAAAAAAATCCAGTGGGTTGTGGTGTTTTCACTATACATGCACTTCTACTACTCGATTCTTCACACTAGCTAACAGCTGCATATTGAGTATCTGTGAAAGACAAGTTCGGAAATAATGGCACAAGATCTGCTAAAACATTGTTTGAAATTGTAGCTTCCGATGTAAAATATATATTTATCAGATACGAAAGCGCCACGTATGTCCAGAATTATGGGTTATGTACTGGCTCGACGTTTGCCTCAATGTTCAGGGCTATTTGCTTGGCCAGAGTTTACAGAAAGATTGGAAATGGTTTACTTAAAACGTTTTTCGGTTTTTAGATGATTATTTGATTATTTATGTCAAAGCTGTACGAGGGTGCATTGTTCTTGATGCGTTAAAAGTGTTCCGCGATAATGGCATCGACTTTAGTTTCGCAAATGAACTTGCACAGCATAAAGAATTACATCTCCTTTACTTGTCACCACAGCTAACCTCCAAACACCGTTGTTGCTCATATGAATTAACACCAATAAAATCACTTCTTAAACATAACTCAGGCCATTATAAAAGTATAAAAAAACGTAATTGGAGCCTCGTGCTGCAATTATATTTTTGTTCTTTGTTAAAAATCGTGCCCTTATAAAATGCATCTAGCATTTTCACGTCAAATTAACCCACTCAAAGCGGCTTGATTAGCGGAAACATTACTTGTGAGTGGCTTAAAGAATAATTGAGATAATGAAACCTGTTGCACCACAGCACAATAGTGTAAGAAACGACACGCAAGCCGCAACGTAAACGCATCACTGCTCTGCCTTATGTATACATCGCTTTTTCCACGGACGCAAGCAGCCGTTTCGGCATTAATGCCCCCGATACCTTTAATGTTTTTAATGCCCCGATACCTTTAAACGAATCTGCCGTGCGGGCGATAAAAAACGACAAAAGAAACAACGAAAATTCTGCGTCTTAAAACAAAAGATATTCAGCTGGATGTAGTTACATGTAGCCACCAACTTACGATAATGTTTACATCGTTTAGACCGGCTGGTATAATAACAGCCGGTTGAAACAGCATGGACAACCACCAGGCAAAAATAATTAATTACTCACACTTAGCTGATCATTGCAAAAGAGTGTCAAATTTGTGAGCCAGTTTGGCCTGATTCAAAGATGTTCTTTGCTTACAGAAACAAAATTGCACGTAATATAACAGATGCCTTACATATCAGGAGACGTTCAGATAACTGCGTAAGCGAGCCGTAAAGCTTACTAACGAAGAATTTTCCTGTGGCAGTGTCACGTGATTATTTTGTGGTTTTTGTAGACAAAATACTTTATTTTGCAAATTGGTTGTACAATGTGATACCTTTTTTTTGTATGGCCTTGCTCACGTGCGCTACTAGAGTTTGCATATTCATGTAACTGCCTTTCCGCAGTAAACTGAGCACGAGTCGGCGCTTGTCTGGTCCCTTGCATTCCATTCTCGTTCATTGTCTTGGGTTGGCGCTGCCACTTAATGAATGAACAGTATTGGTTTGATGATGAAGAAAACGCATATTTCCGCTAAACATTGGGGAACACGTATCAGTGTTGTTGGTAAGAGGAGGGTGAAAGAGGGAAGGGCAGGCCACCTGCTCGATAAATGAGTATTCCCACAACGGCGAGCTCTAGTATTCCTTGAACGTAGTTTCGGAGTAAGCCTCCCTTTGTTACCCCGCCCCCTCCTCCCCATTGCCTTTTTTTTTTGAGGAGACTGGAATGTTGGGCTTCTTGGTATCATTGGAAGAAAAAAATGTGCACAAGAAACGGGGAGCCCGAAGACGAGGCGACGGCACCGGCGCTAACTGGCAACTGACATTTTTTTATTCATCCCAGAGCACATGAAAAAAAAAAAAAACGCTTTTGACCTCTCGTGGCTAGCCCTTACACGTGGCGGTCATTTTAGTAAGCACCAAGATAATCCATCCCTACTTTATCCGAAGTTAACGACCGCTGGGCAACTTACTTATCCACTTTAAGAATGAAGAAGACTTCTGCGATCTAATGGTCCTACCACCTGTTTTTTCTCTTTTTTTTCTCGGAAACGTTTCTGGCCGGTCGTGTTGCCAGAAAATGCCCTTTCTATCTCCGCAGCCTAAGGACGGTCAAACGGAGCTTTCGGAGTCGCGCTCGATTATACCCCGCACACTTGCAAAAAGGTCCTCCCAAGTACACGGTTATACATGCACCGAGGGGGAATTGACGAATGCCTGCTGAATTTTGTTGAATGGACTGATTCGACACGCTCAATTGCTCTCGCAAGCTTGCTCGGCGGCACCTGCCTTGGACCAGTATTTAAGCAGCAGCGCAATACTGTCAGAGGGTACTCTCAGTGAGGACTCTCAGGTGCCACTTGTAGAGTGTCAGCTCCGAAGTCCCATTTTTCGTCTCCGCCCAATCTCCATCGTGGTCTTCGGGCACCCATGGAAGGAACCGTTACTCCGGCCTACTAGCACTTGGAAGATTGAACCGCCGGTGACCAGCTTTTTATCCGAGTTTCCTGGTGCCTACTGCGGCGACCAATGCGTAAGTTTTCAAAATTTTGTTATTATTAATCCTTGCGTATGAAATGCTGCGGGTAAAATGTATGGCGCTGTCCTTTGTGTGTCACCTAGCAAGGTTTTAATGAAGTGAAAGCCATATTTTGCGTTTATCAGGTATCAAATATTGATCATCCCTTCACATCACTTTACTTCACTTTATTTTCCTTACAAACGTCACATTTGAGGTATTACATGAGAAGTGGGTTTACAAAGTTCTTCAAATTCGTGGCTCCATACATTTATTAAGTGGTGCTAGATCTTAGTTTTATTGTAAATGTTGTTGAACGGGTGATTTCGGCAATGTCGCGGGGCAGGCCGTTCCGATCAGTCGTAGTCTAAAATTCCATGGCTGTGCCGTACGAACATAGGTCGGCAAACTCACTCATGAGTCGACTCACTCAGACTCACTCAGACTCATATCGAGACGTGAGTCTGAGTCTCAGTGACTCCGGGTGAGTAGAGTTTTTGTGAGTCTGAGTCCGAGTGAGTTTCGGTCGGGAAAAATTTTGGTGAGTCTGAGTCCGAGTGAGTCCGGTAGAAAAAAATTTTGGCGAGTCTGAGTCCGAGTGAGCCCAAAGGCCAAATATATTGCATGAGTGAGTCTGAGTGAGCTCCACATTTTTGCCGACCTATGGTCCTGTCTACTCAACTTCAGCATTGCTATCAGCCTTATGTCGTCTCACGTTTATACTCACGTATAGTCCCACATACTTCAACGCGCTACCGTTCTAGGTCAGCTCAATATTTATTGATCAGATGCGTGAGGTCAGGAGGGGAGAGGGGGAGGAGTCGCCTCTTGACCTCTTCCCCCCAAACTTTTTCACGGGAAGTTACTGATAAAATATCTCGTGTTTTAGTCATCTCATTCAATTAAAAGGTCCTTATGAACTACAAACTCAGATAACTCGTATTTGAAGGTACGAAATCAAAAGATGCTAAGTAGCGCACCGATTATGCGAGATATTGGCGTTAAAGAGCATTGACATTATGCTAGAAAAAGGCTAATTATAGGCTAGCGGACTCATGAGTCGACTCACTCAGACTCACTCAGACTCAGATCGAGCCGTGAGCCTGAGTCTGAGTGAGTTCGAATGAATTATATTTTGGTGAGTCTGAGTCCGAGTGAGCCCTAAGGGTAAGATATGTTTAGTGAGTGAGTCTGAGTGAGCTCCACATTTTTTGCCGACCTATGCGTACGAAGAACTTAGAATGGGCTAATCGTTCGAGTTATTACTATTCACTTGCTAGCCCGGTAGTGAATTTCACTAACCCGCATTTTATTATCTTCCATTGCCAAGACGGTAGTGCTTTTGTGACTAGTAACGGTTAGTATTAGGTTAGTGATGTTGCCGGCCTTTGTTTTTTAAGAGTGTAGCTGCCAGGAGAGGACAGGACGAAAATGGTTTTGATTACTTCCCGAAATTTTCTAAAAGTTAAAAAATGCGATACATTTGCGAAAAAAAAAATGGGCGAAGTCGAGTGTTTGTGCTTCAAATGCAGTGTTTTCTTGTTCCTTTTTTAGCTAGTTACGGCACGGCCGGGCTAGGACTGCACGTGCGCGCTCGCTAAGGAAAGAGCGTGCGCACGTGCAGGTCTACCCGGCCAGGCCTCCCAAGCTCGGCCAGGGGACGCTGCGTCGCGCGCGTTTCGCCTGCCTTTCTTGCAAAAACCGGTCGCTGCTCCCCGCACCTGCCTTTTGGACTGCGCTGTCTCAGCACGTTCACGCACCCTGCACGCGCTGTTCTCTGCTCGCCTTGCACGTGCAGCTTCACTTGTCGCTTGCTCTGAAGGTTTAGAAAGGTGGAAAGATGGAAAAAACGTTTTCACGGTGTAAATCTCACCAGAGGAGAGCGGTTGATCGACCACCTTTGCGGGACCGAGCAGGTCGTCAAGGACGATGCTGTTTGGGCGAGCGCTACGTGCGTGCCGATGGTGAAAGGCCACATTTCTATGACATGAATAAGGAGGTGACTGCGCGAGTTCTGTAATTATATGTTACCGGTAAACCACACCTTCGTTGCGGCAGTCGTGTCTGCTCGGAGCTGTCAGCAAACAACCACCACGCTTTCGCGTGCGCTTTCGATTGATAACTTTCGATTGCTTGGATGCAAGTTTGTCGCGTGTCTTTAAATTTATTATGAGCTCAGCGTGAAGAGCATAAATTTACATCTGCCCTGGCAGGATCGCAATGCGCATGCAGTGTTCAGTTTCGTGGGAGTTTCACTTTTGCCGAGGTTTGCATCGGATGATAACAACGTCGGATCGCCTTGAATTTTTTAGAGCTCCCTTGGATAGCATAATGATGCGAGCAAAAAATGTTTCATACCCACTTCGACCAAGCATGTTTCTTGCAGACTCTTGTTTCATTTTGGATAATATCGAAGCCTGATAATGCACCTTGTTCGCTGATTCGAATGTCACTTTGGTTGGTTTCGACAGCTCGCTTTGTCAGCATCATACTATACAATACCCACTGGATCGCGCATATTTATGATAATGCCGAGCTTTGTGCCCGATGCTAAGCCCGTCTGATTTCGCGAAGCCATCGAAAATTAAAGTCATTTCAATCACATTAAAGTTATTTCAATCAATCGAAAATTTAATTGCCGCCTTGGTTTTTTTGTCAGCTCGTTTCCAAAGCGGCAGCTGTATATCGCCCGCGGCTCGCGCGCATGCAAGCCTATAATATTTTACTATTCGAAACCATGACATTATTATGAGTCACGCCGTGGTGGGGGACTTCGGATTAATTTCGGCCACCTGGGATTCTTTAACGTGCACTTAATCTAAGTACGCCGGTGTTACTGCATTTCGCTCCCTTCAAAATGCAGGTGCCGTATGCGGGAATCGAACCCATGACCTCGAACTTAGCAGCGCAACCCTCAGCCTGCTAAGCAATCACGGCGTGTTGCATGCAAGGCCAATTAATATAAACGCTCAGTGCAAAACATGCAGCTTAATTCTGTTTACAGTTAGCCGCGACAGGAAATGTACCGCAATCAGCTGAATAAAACACTTGCAGTACTCACGGTGCGGTATTTAAACTGTTGTGCATTAAGCCAACATGCTCCGCTGCTGTCACATTACAAATGGTTGACTCGGAAACAAGCGCGCAATCTCGAAATGTACAGCGGTTGTCTATTTGTTGTAGCTTCGGTTCACAAACGCACTTCCCTTTCAAATGAGCACGATCATCGCGTTTCTCCCCATTAATAGTTCGTAATACTGTGTAGAACAAAAAATTGCTTCAAGGTGACAAGACTGCGAAAGCTCCTCTCTTAGTGCGGCTAACTGCCATAATCCACTCTTGACGCCTCTGCTCCTCGCACGCTTTGCATTGCAAACGGTAGAACTTGACGGGGAGTTTTTGGCTCTTCATCATTTTTAAACTTCTGTGACAGTTCACAATGCAGCAGGGCTGCGTGCCTGCTTTCCAGTACGACGAAGGAGCTGCACCCATAGCGTGAAAAATGCGAAATAAAAGCCCCGGGGAGCACGTTCTCCGCGCGCGCAATGGGAAAACCAAGCAAGCGCGCCCGGTCAACGCCACCTAGACTACTGAAGGCCCCCCGCACTCCTCCGTGACGTCACCACACTCAGCCCCGTACGCGGCGTTTCTGGACTGCGGCCGCTGTAGCTATAAACGCAGTTTTTTCTTAATTCGCGTTAAATTAGTCAATGCGATGATCGTGAGGCTAGTGCAAGGCTGGTTCATATCTTGAGGCATTTCACCGTAGGCATTTTCACCGTTTTTGTGCCTTTTGTTTCGACCGCATGCGTACATTTGCACGTATAGCTGTATTGCGTCCTCGTATTTTTCTGTCTTTTTTTGTTACCTGTGTGCGGGACATGACAGCTGGTGTTTGTCACCGAATGCTACGCAAGACACGCTTTTGATCTAATGAACAAACCGGAAGCTTTTTTTTTTTTGTTGTTTGTAGTTGGGTTTACAGGGTGGAATATCTTATGAGTTGTAATTTCTCGTCGCCTGGTTTAGACTAATTTACCAAACATAATCTTACAGCATGGAGGATTCTGTCATCACTGTTCTTTAAATATGTGCACTATCGAAATTTCCAAGCAGTTGGAGAGTGATACCAAACGGAGAAGAGTTTCAGAGCAAGAAATAAATTTTATTTCGAGAGTGAATACGCACAAACATGCACACACAAACACATACACACAAATGCAAACACAAAATCATTTCAAAGTAACTAACTTTCTTTTCGTTCCATTCGATTTCTTTTTTGCTCAGCGCTTCATTCTGAGAGAAGCGTAGTTCTTGAGCAGGATGTTTATCGCTGGCAGCAAAACATTTTTCATTACTGAATCTGGAGTGTGGCCAGCTGCACAAGCATCAAATTCTTCGTTGTCATTCAACAAATACATAAGAACACTAAGTAGAGTCAATCGATGATTACTTTCGGCATGAAACTGAAGCTCATGCTCTTACTAGTGACACGATCGAAAACAACCTTCGCGCAGAGCACTGCATGAATAACAGCTGGCTGTGGAAATTTCAGTCCACCTCGACTGATGCTGTCAATCAGCACATGGTCACTTTCTTCCAGCTCTCGTTCCGCGACTGTCAGTATGTCACGGCAGTCATCACATGGTTGTCGCTTAAGAGCTGCGTGGGCACAGTAGCCGGCGATGTAGACCAATGCAGCCATGTCCTGTCGTGGCTTGTTTAATTCAGCATTGGTCAAGCGTATGCCATACTTCCTAATTGTCTCTTCAGCATTAGGCTCATTTTCATTCTGACTGTGTGATTCAGGCATGTCTGCCAAATCAATGTGTTTTGTAGGCGGATCTTAGCCTCCGCCTCTAACACTTGTGTTATCGACACATTATAGTGCGAACCACATAGTCGCCTGTATCTCCCAAACCGAGCCTCAAGCGAGTCAGTTTGGAATTTACCAAGGAGCACGTATCTAAAATTAAGTTCCTCCATGCAGTACCTAGACACCTCGATCAGGGCATACGTAGTTAGCCGTAAGCTGTGTGGGTCTCTTTTGTGAGAGCGCCTGTTTGCACGTTTCTGTCCTTCCAAGAATCAAGCCAGCTAACAAACTTGTCCAGATATTGCAGCTGCTCGCAGCTGATATTGCGCACTGGCTCTTGCCACACATCTTTTAGCCTGCAGCCTTTATGAGGAGTTTTCACCATTCACGATGTTCCACCACTTTACAATTAAATCAATGAAATTTGCTGTTCCGTCAGCAAGGACCAAATGCAAAGTTTCATCTTGAATTCTCAAAGCAGACGACACGAAGGTGTTAAATATCTTGAGAGCGAGCTTAACATTTTGTCGCTCTAGGTTACTGGGTTCAGAGCCTTGTAAGTTAGCCCATAGGCAATTTCACAACACTATTTTCTTCAGCTTCGTGCAGTTTTCTTAATGTGGTGAACGATGCACCTTCCAGCCTTTTGTTCTCCTCATCATAACAATCAAAATGAGGATAATACAGGCACTTGTCAGCATTTTTCTGGTTAATCCAGTTATTACGAATGCATTTTAGCAAATGCACTGTGTCAACAATGTGAAATAAAGGTTTTTGAGGATCCGCTGGATGAGGATACACTATTTCTAGATGGTTGCTTCCTGCGAACAGTGACATTAACCTTTCTGTTAATTGAGTTATTGTCTGTTATTACTGCCACTACGTGAAGGCCACAATCTTCAAGAATAATTATTACTTCTCTCAGCACTTTATGTAGTTCTTCAGCTGTAATTTTAGACACTGGTAATATGTGTGCTACATCTTTATATGCTGACAATAAACTCTGAACCATAAAAACGTGCGCTGTTTTCGCTGGTTCAATGCTGTTAACAGAAGCTCCTGTTAACCTGCCTGCCTTGTAGTCAAAGAATTGTTGCAAGTGTATTTCATCAAGCATCATGTGACATTTCTTTCATGCAACGGCAGTAGGCTGGCCCTTCTTTTCATGTACCGTAAGAACCCTTCTTGATTTGTTCCTTCAAAGGGCTCACATCATGAGCGGCACACACACGTTTAATTGTCGAAGGGTGAGGCAATACGATGTTACCACTGCTTCGCAAAAAGTTGTAACCATGGGGATAAATAGTGTAAAACACAGTTGAAAGAATTAATAGTTCAGCTGAATACCTTTTGCTTCGTCTCATCAGGAGCTGGCACTGTTCCCTGAGAAAACATTACTGCTTCTACTCTTTCATCATCCAGAAGGTCTTCCCTAGAAATATCCTCGAGGAGGGAAACCACAAGCTTTAACACTCCATTCACTTTTTCATCTTTTCCAAGTCTCTTCTGCGGACAGTACTCTTGTACGCCGTCCAGAAGTTGCACCAGCACACGCATGTCGTGAACTACTTCTGGAATGTCAAGCCGTTCGTCTGACGTAAGGCGAGCACCTCCCACAAAGACGCGCACAGACTATTCGATGATATGACTATAGACGAAATAGATTCGGGAACTTCAATTGTTGCTTCGATGTGCGCAAAGATGACATGGCCGTCGGCATTCACAACTGACCAATATTTTTTTTCTTGTAGCAGGTGCAGGCGAGAATTTATGTCGTCCAGGCATGTTCAACTTGTTTTCTTCCAACTCCTTCTTGTGCGCCAGCACGGACTCCTCAATAGCTTTCTGAAGTTGCTCATCTTCTCTTCGTTTTTTTCTCATCCTGGTTCTTCTCTCGATTGGTGAGTATCCGACAGGTAGTCAGGGCTGTCCGGAAAAATTGTAGGCACAGCATCCGTGCGTGAGTCGCGTCAATTTCATCTTGACTTCAATGGTGCGACCGTCGCAATCGGTATATTTTGTCGTCGTGCGGAGAGATTCCTCTTTGAAGTGACGTTCGCATACCTGCACAGAAGACATAAATCAAAATTAGTTTGTTTCCATGTGAATTGTGCCTCTGTGCACATGTAGCAAAACTAAGCAATGAAAGGCAAGAAGACAACAGGACAGTTCAGGCGTCACTATTAAAAATCGCGGTGTCCTATTCCATGCCTGGAAGAGTGCAGCAACACAATCCTTTGTAAACAAAATTGCGCTGATGCGTGCAACCAAACAAAATGATGCCACAACTCCGGTTTGATATAGGTTTTCTCACGTTAACACTTGCAATTTTAGTGAGTGAAAAAACAACCCATGTTGCAGGTACTTAGCGCAACATCGTATTTCCTCGAAAAACACGCATCCACTCGAAAAACGCACCCCACATTTGCTTGGATGTGTGTGAATGTGAGCGTGTTTTTCGAGGGAATAAGAAGTTGCGCTAAGTTCTTACACTATGACGAGTTTCCAACTAGCTCAACAACGAGTTCTAAAAAAAAACAACCACATGACAGCAAGTCGCGTGCATGTAAAATAGGTAAATGCCCTCATATTTCGTAGGTACCACGTGGAAAATATGCACAGAGGAAGCTCCCTTCTCACACATTGACAGGTCCTACTATCAGCCGCATTTTTGCAAAAAGTTACATTTCTAGTAATCTTCTGTACCCAAATATTTTTGGGTGACATACGTAAAAACACACTTACCAATGGATTCTTAAGCTTTGCAACGTCTATGTCGCCGCGCCGCACAGCTCGCTGCCATTGTGATCTCCGCTCAGGATCGCGAGGGAACTCGAACAGTCGTACTTTGGGGCCAGTGTCGTAATTCCCTTGCAGTTTGGCACACAGCAACGTCCCATTCTTCCGCATATGTAGCAGACAGGCACGAAAAACAAGAATATTTAGCACCACACGAAGAACCGCGAAGAAAATTGGCACACGTAGCCAGCGAGGAGCTCTTGGCAACGCAGCACCAACACCGAGGCAGTCAGAGCGAGGAATGCTGGGAAAGTTGCAGCTAGCGCCATCTCACGCAGGTCGCCCGAACATTGCCTGAGGAGCGGCGGCTCGCTTCCTCGGGCAGAGTAGGGTGACGTCACACGGCTGGAAAGGAGGAGTGCGGGGGCCTTCAGTAGTCTAGGTGGCGTTGGCCCGGTCCGAGCTACCAGAGGTTTCCTTTCTCTCCGCTGGGGCGGTGGACGGCGCTGCGCAAACTTGAGCGTGGGAGCTACCGTATGGCGGTACCGCTCCTCCTTCCCGGTCGTCGACCTTTTGCCAGTGAAGGCAAGTCCTACCTTCCCGCAAGTTCTCCTTTAGTGTCTTTCTCCTCTCTGTCTTCTTTCATCCCCTTTCCCCGTGTGTGTACTGGTTGAGGTGTCCTATTCGAGAGACAGTTATCGTGCACACCAAACCCCACTTCTTATTTCTGAACAGAATCACCTATATAAACCCCAACACCACAAAAGCTTTTTCAAAAATTACTGTGGGGTTGTCACGCCTGATCGTTGCCTGTCAGCCTACACATTGTTAACGAGACACCTGTCGTTTGGGGTACGCACTGTCACTGGAACGGGGAGCGGCAAAAGAACCAGCGGGAAAGGAGGAACGCTGCCATACTGCCTTACCGATTTGCGTACCGTATTTCAGTAACTTGCTAAAACGCTCTATTAGTGTTTTTAGCAAGTTACGCTAATACCGTGCCCTATACGGTACGGTATTACCGCACCACTCCTCCTTTCTCTCTTGTGCATTTGCCGCTCCTAATTCCAGTAAGGGTACATCAGCTCTACAAATGCTTTTCTTCAAAAATGACTATGAAATTGTCACGCCTAAGTGCTGCCTCTCAGTCTTTGTATGGTGAAGGAGGAACCTGTTGTTCGGGGGACGCACAGTAACTGGTACGGGGAGCTGCAAAAACACAACGAGCTAGAAAGGAGGAGTGGTGCGGTAATACTGTACCATATATGGCACGGTATTACCGTAATTTTCTAAAACGCTCTATTCGTTTCTTGTATTGCTACCACGCTTGCAAACGATTTTGTACGTTTGTGTAATCATTTGTACCGCTTGAAAATGAAAACTGTTTTACAATTTCTTATCTGCACTTCTGAAACCATTCCAAAAGAAATGTTGAAAAAAAAATTCAGCTTTGTTTTGCCTACATCTTTTTCTTCGATAGTGAAAAACGTTTAGTGCGAATTTCCTTTCTTTTTACAGTTACTGTGAAGAATGCAGCGGGCGAGTACTAAAACGATCGACAGTTTCTTCCGTCCAGCTGCCAAGAAGACTCGCCAAGAAGACTCTCAAGCCAGTCGTACGGAGACTCCATTCCCCGCTCCTTCGTTGCACGTAGATGAGATTGATGCGAATGTTGTCTGCATGCAGAATGCCGAACACGAAAGCAAAAGATCGGACGCCACGCTCTTGACAGCCAGCGACAGTGGAGGCACTGCCATGGTGTCGGGTTCTTTGGACATTGCAAACTTCGTGGAAAAGCAAGTTGACAACTTCTCCAAGAGGTGTTTGCTGGAGTCCCATTGGCAGCCGCCACAAAATTATAGCTTCCCGCACTCCATCCACAAGAAAGGGGGCAAAGAGGAAAAAAGATATTTGAGCAGTGCACATTTGCTTAAATTTAAGTGGCTTGTTCTGTCGAACAGTCAGAAAGGTCTATATTGCAAATACTGCGCATTGTTCGCAACAGGCGCCGTTGGAGGCTACCAAAGAAATGTTCCACTTCAGAAACTTGTGACGAGACCGCTCAGGACATTTGCGAGGCTACTAGGCAAGGATGGCGATCTTCCTCGGCATGAAGCCGCCAGATACCACAAGGAAGCAGTGGAAGCCGCAAAAAACTTTCTTGCTTGTGCTGGTGCACCGGAAAGAGATGTCGCGAACCAAGTGTCCAAACAGCGTCTACTTCAAGTGACTGAGAATAGAAACCGTCTGATACCCATCATAGAAAGCATCATATTTCTAAGGCGTCAAGGCATACCGCTTCGTGGACATAGAGACGATGGCTCGCTTCTCGACAACTCACAAGAGGCTTCACCAGTCGCTAACGAGGGAAACTTTCGTGAACTATTGCGCTTTCGGGTCTCCAGTGGTGACAAGGAACTCGAGAGGCATCTCGCCAATGCGTCATCTCGGGCAACATATATAAGCAAGACAACCCAGAATGAACTAATCACGTGCTGTGCGGAAGAAGTGCTTTCTATGATAATTCAACAGGTACAAGAATCCGGCATGTACAGTGTTATGTTTGATGAAACTACTGACGTTGCTCATATGTCACAATTGTGTCTTGTTCTGCGATATGTCCACAACAACGTCATACGAGAAGACTTCGTACAGTTCGTAGACATTCGTAGTGATATTGGTAGCACGGCTGTTGGCTCTGGCATAAGTGAGCCCGTTGTGACAGGAATAACGCTCGGGCAACAAGTTATTAAGGCACTGAAGGCATTAGGAGTTGATCTCGAAAAGTGCGTTGGTATAGGTACCGATGGCTGCAGCGTCATGGTCTCTCAGATTTGTGGCGCTGTATCTGAAATTAAAGGCTCGGCACCCAATGCTGTGCACTGTCCTTGCTTCAACCACGCACTAAACTTGTCGCTGTCAAAATCATCAAGGCTACAGTCCATTAGAAATGCTGTTGGTGTTATGAAAGAGGTGATTTCTTTTTTTACAGCGTCACCGAAACGAAATATTGTTTTGAAAACCATCCTTGGTGGTCAACTGAAAGGTCTTTGCGAAACGAGATGCATTGAGAGGCACGACGGCGTTATGAGATTTCGTGATTCGCTTGGGAGCGTGGCCAAGGCTTTGGAGAGCATCTCCACTTGGACTGAAATGCATCAGTTCGGCGAAAGCTAAAACGCTCCTTGCCGCCATAAAAGACGGCGAATTCCTGCTTACTATTATCTGCTTGGCCGACATGCTGGCCCATACGCTTCCGCTCAGTCGTCTCTTCCAGAGACAGTGTATTGACGTCCGAACGGCCAAGAACGCATTGGTGGACACCATGGCTGTTCTTGATAAGCGAAGAGTGGACTCTGCCGAAACATTTTCGCAACTCTACAAGGACGCCGTCGTCCTGGCAGATGAACTGGAAACAGAGATTCGGTCGCCACGCATTACTAAAAGACAGACGTACAGATGCAACGCCCCTATGCCTGATGTAGAGAGCTGCTATAGGACGGCAGTCTACGCTCCATTACTGGACAATGTGTTGACTGACTTAAAATCGCGATTCACTGTTGAGGCGGAAAGTGCCTACGAACTTTTTCTTTTTGTGCCGTCCCAAAGTCACGCCACAAAAGAGGACGACAAAAAGTATCTCGCAAACACTTCTCGGCGCTATTCCGCTTTCATGGGCACAAATGTGTCAACGACAGCAAAGATGGCTGAAGCTGAGCTAGGTTTATGGCGACAGAAATGGATGCGCGAGGCCGAAGACGGAAGGGAAGTTCCCACTACCGCTGCGGGAGCACTGGACACGTGCGACAGGGAAATCTTTCCTTTAATTCACACATTTCTTCAGATACTGGCCACTCTACCCGTAAGTGTGGCCAGTGCCGAAAGGTCTTTTTCTGCTTTACGACGTCTGAAGACGTGGATGCGCTCTCAAATGGGTGAAGAGCGTTTGACTGGGCTGGCATTATTACATGCTCATAGGGACATTACCATTGACACGAGTAAAGTGATTGAGCGGTTCGCAACCAAATGTAGCGGACAGCGGAGGTTAGAGCTTGTGATTTAACCAGCCTCCATAGTTTGAGTCTTTACAAGCTTAATTGCCGAAGATGCCAACCCCACATGCTTTTCTAACAAACCTGTGAACCTTTTTATCACGAATATACACATTCATTCGTGTGTAAATATCGTTTTTCTGCTGCACATGTTTCTTTCCGACTTTTGTTTTGTTGGTTAAGATTGCCGCCTTTTCTTATGCTACAGGGGTCGTAGCTGTCCTTGAAACCCTTGAAAACCCTGGAATTTTGAAATAGCACTTTTAAGGCCTTGAAAACTCTTAAATTCTTGTAGGTCCCTAAATGTCCTTGAATTTTGTCAATACACTTTTATTGCGCCAATTTTTAGCAATTGCATTTTGGATAGTTCTGTGCCAATAATCGAGTTCATATTACACGGTTCCAATTCGCTATGACATTAATTTAGAATTTGAAAGTATTTAAAAAGAACGAACAGACATATTCTAACACATGTAACCCGCTTTAAAGATGGTTTCACTGCAACACGGGACTGCTGTGCCGAAAAACCACCTTGTCAGGGAAATCCGTCCCAGCGCGAAGCCACACTTCTGCACTTCAGTCATTCCTTTTATTATCGTCTTATATTGCTTACGTATGAGAAATTTTAAAACTTAAATTATTTTTCCACATATAGTTTGCATCCTACTACAATTCAAATCCCGCTACTATATGAAATCACTACAAAATTATTCGACACTAATTGCCATTCACTTTGAGCCTAGAAAGTTATGTTTGCACGAGCCTACTTTTGATCAGAGGGTTGACGAGGATTTTATTTTGTGGCAGTAGAGAGCGAAGGGAGCCCGACCCCTTTGCATATGTGTGTGTGTGGGGGCATATATGCTCAACAGGTGAACGTGTTCATCGCCTAGTTGGTACTTGCTATATGTGACATAATTGCCCCTAAAATGTCACAAAATAAGTTGCAAGTGCTGCCCATGTTGTCATGTTTGTGTTTTTTCCTGCGTTTTTGTGTTATATTAGCGGCGATTATGTCTTATATACATATAAGTTGAAAAATTTTAAGGCTGGCAATGCACATTTTGTGTATGTGTCATGTGCACACGCGCTCACGCAATACATCCATATTGTGAGGTGAATCAGTTTAAGCAACTTAGCAGAAGAACACTGAAACCCGTGGAAAACAGTGTAAAAAATATGAGCGAAAAAGGAACGGTGAGAATTCCTTTAGTTAGCTATTAATTGTGAAAATGTTCCTACTTTGGCTTGTGTGCAATGAAGGATGTGCTTCATGCTGTAAAAGCTGGTGTTTCCTTTTTCTACGATCTCAACAAGTGTTGCTTGAAGTCCTTGAAAATTCTTCGTTAGGTGCTTGAAAGTCCTTAAAAACCCTTGAATTGTTTTTCTTCAAAGTTGCCATCAACACTGTATAATGCAGTTATGTTTACTTTTAGTAAACATTATTGTAGTTGTTTTGTATCACTCTAGATACCTCATTGTACTTCTTGTGTATGACTCATGAATGATGAGTGTCGCTCTACTTTCCTATGTACAAAGCTCGGTGAGACTTCGTGTAAACGTACAAATCGCCGCTCTATGCTGGTTAATGCTGCTTGCGTGATTTGCATTCTCTCTTGTGTTCATATTTGTCGCCGATATTACTGAGATTCCTGCGTAAACTTTTAGGTTTTTGTGATATTACAAGATTTGACCATGCCCACCATGTCAATAAATTGTTTTCAAAACTGCACGTGGTTTTCTACAAGATATTATTTTAGATAATGAAATGGCACTGAGCAATGCAACTGAGAACAAAAATAATGAGCATTTGGTTACTAACGTGAAGTTTTAAAGTTGGGCAACGCCCCCCCCCCCCCCCCTCCCCCCCCCCAACAACCAACCGCCCCCCCCCCCCCCAAAGCAAGCGCCTGGATCCGCCCCTGTGTAAGAGGTACACGTCCTACAAGGTGTTTTGGAACGGTCCTCTGGCAAATGCCACATGACTTCACGTATCGCTTGACATCAGCTTGCATACCAGGCCAGTAAAACTCTTCCGAAACTCCGTCCGCCGTCCTCTTTGTCCCTTGGTGTCCGGAAAGGATACCTTCATGCGCGACCTTCAAGACGGATGCTCGAAGGTCCTTCGGAACAACGAGCTGTTCCACTTCTCTGTTTGTGGCGGACTTATAGCGCCGGAAGAGAAGGTCGTTGAGGACGACGAAGGTGGCAGTGGTAGATCGCGTTGTTATGGTCTTGCCCACGTCCGCGAAGCAACCTCTGAGACTTCGATCGTCCTTCTGTAACGTCGCCAATGCTTCGGGATCGACGTCTAACAGGTTTGCGATGCCTACTGACGGCTTCGGTGATGTTGGAAGACACTGTGACGCAGCAGCCACGTAATTGCCATGAACGTAGCTTGCATGCTTGTGATGCGGGATGTCTTGTGTTGTTCCTCGCGACTCCAGCGTGGTAGGCTTCCTCGCGTCATCTCTGCTTTCAGGAAGCATGAGGGAGGGGCAGGCGCCGTTAATGTTACCCAACACAACATCATAAAGTGGCTGCTCCACGCATATAGCAAGTACCGTGCCCTTGAAAAACGGACAGTCGATATAGACCTTAGCTTCAGGAAGGTACCGAATGGAACTATCTAATAAATAAACAGTCCGCGTTTTCCCAGTGAACGTGCTGGCTGGGACGAGTGCACGCTTTACTACGACTGTGTCGCAGCCGGAATCTCGCAGAACCGTAACGGGTTGTCCTTCTAGGTACCCTTGCACTGTTGCCATTCTTTCTGATCGACATTTTAGTCCAGAAAAGCTTTGTGCACTCGATCCAATGTTGTCAAAATTGACGCCTTCCATGCATGCAGCACTTCGGTGTTGTATGGACAGGTTATTATCTTCTTGTGGTGTTTGGGCAGATTCAGAGAAAGAACACAAAGCCTCGTTGCAGCCCTTCGTAGTTTTGGGAAACCTGTCCGGCTTTTTCCACTCCAACCTGTCGCCGACTTGCTTCCCGTAGACTTAGACCAGCAATCTGATGGCTTGTGCCCTCGCTTGTTGCATATGAAGCAATGGGGCTTGTCATGAGCGCCTGGTGGCTCTTTGTGTGGTGCCCCACTCTTCAAATATACAGTTTCTTCACCTCTAGCCAGATGAGTGAGGCCTTGAGCTTCCAGGTAGTGGTCTGCTGTTTCAGCCAGACTGTCCAAATCTTTGCAGCCTCGCTCCTTCAAAAATACAGCGAGCCCCTGGTCCACACTGAAGCAAAAATTGCTCCGAGACAACCCGGTTCCGCAAGGCGTCATATGTTTGTTCGGCTTTCGCCATCTCTTGCCAGTGGTCGAAATACCCCAGCAATCTGCCGGCAAATTGACGTCCTGTTTCGCCATTTTCCGGTTTGGCCTCTCGGAACTTGACTCGGTAGCCCTCCTCTGTGTACCGGAACCTCTGAAGCAATGTCGACTTAAGCTTCACAAAGTCAGTCGCATCTTCAGCGGACATGCGTCCGACTACCGACAGAGCTTCCCCCGTTAGGCACAAGCTCAAGGAGAGGCCCCACTTATCTCTAGGCCATCCCTGGTTAGTGGCCACTCGCTCGAACCTTTGAATGTAAGCATCGAGCTCGTCGCGGGCTTCGTTGAACGCAGGAATGAGCTTGTGCGGGCTTCGAAACCCTTGAGTGCTTGTGTCACGATCAGTTGATTCGGCGAGGACTGCTTGACCAGCTTGTTTTAATTCCTGCACGCGCAGCTGAAGCTCAAGCAACTGGCGTTCTCCAGCTTGCCGCTGTAACTCTCGTTCATGATCTTCTTTAGCTGCCTCACGCTTTAGCGCGTACTGCTCACTTTCTCTATCGCGCTCCTTCTCTATCCACTGCTGGAGTGCCTTGCCTGTGAGTCCCAACTCTTTACCAACACCTATCAGTCTTTCGGCATCCATCTTTCAACCACCGCACGTGAACAAAGTGAGGCTCTCAAAAGATGTTAAGAGAGCTTAGTCCTGTCGCGGACGCCAGAAATGTAAAGAATGAGGTGATGTGCGGACCGTCACTTTGATTCATGTACGGTGCAATGAAGGAAGGAGCCGTGCACGATAAGGCTGGTAAGCAACATATATTATCAAGCAGCAACAACCTTCGAAGACAATACACGCATAACAGATATCCCCCAAATACACTTCAAACGAAAATGTCAATACGCGTGGAATGTCCTAGAGTGATGCGCTCACATTCGTTGACGTCCTGCTCACGTCCCGGGTAAACGTCTGCAGCACAGCAGGCCGACGGTCGACCGTCTCAGCAGATAGACGGGACGTAGCGGAGTGGGCTAGGTGAGCAGCAGGGTGAGTGGTGGTGGACCACGCGTTCAGGCAGGCAAACCGGAACCAGCAAGCGCAGAAAAGAGGCAGGCAGGAACCGGCCAGGTACCGGGCAGGACACGGACACCTTGGTCACCAGCGCCCGCAGGAGCGCGACCCGTCAGGAGGCTGCCCAGCGGTTGTCCCGGGTAGCCCTCGCGAACGTGGCCTCTCGAACGCTGTGCCTCCGTGGCCACTCCCGCCAGCTCCTTGCTTCTTCTTCCTTTTTTTTTTCGCCGCCACCACCACGCGCTCTCCTTTTTGTCCGCAACGTGTCGCATTTCTCGCTGCTGTCTTCGTCTTTTTTATCGTTTCATCACACAGGTACAATCAACCACAAAATAGTACAGATCACGCAAATGTGTGCCAAAATTGCCGTCTGCACCGTCTAGTGGTGAGCCATCTGCTGTCGAGAGCACAGCTGTGGCCACGCATTCTCTAGAGCCGCACTCTCGACAGCAGACGGCAAGCTCCTAAACGGCGTAGATGGCCATTTCGGCACGCTCTACCGTGGCCCGTATTATTTCGTGGTTGACTGTACATGAATTATAGAGGCAAGTCAAAAAAATTCAGCGACGATTGCAATACTGCCTAATGGAAATTCTAAGCGCAGCTTCGCGTTGGGGCAACGCCAACTGTGTTTGAAGGTTTTGCTATCCACAGCTGTAGCAATGTAACATTCGTTACGTATTGCCACAGAAACTGCCAGCTCTCGAGTGCTACGCACACCACTCTGTGCATTGCAGGCGTCGCAAACCAAGCAAAACGCTGAGAGCCCTCTTACGACAAGCGAAGCCAGTCGCAGCGCACGTGCCAGCCTTGCATGCGCACAAGCTCCGACCGAGGGGCTCGCACGCGTGACGGAGGAAGAAAGCGAGGTTAGAGGTCAGTGGCTCGTTATATCGACAGACTCCGCGTTCGCTCTCTTTCGTCCTTGTTCGCTGTATCTACGCCGACAACGCCAACGGCGACGCCGCTCAATGCAGGAACGGGCGCCTAAGAACTGCGCTCTAAAGCTTATCCACCTAAACTTCGTGGATATTCAGTTTACTTGACAATGCGAAATAGATGTCTCACTCCCTTTCCTTGACCTACGAGTAACCGAAACAGGAGACGAACGTTGTCGATATACCACAAACTAACACATACACGGCGCCACGTGCATTTCAACTGGAACCACCCCGTAAGCCAAAAAGCATGATGGTGAACACTTTATTCAGAAGAACTTTCAAGCATTCCAAGTTGGAATCGGACAGAAGCAAAGAGTGATTTACACCGAACTCCAAGAAAACAGCCCGCCCAAATCACTTCCTTCGTAAGACAACCTGGCAAAAAGAAAGCATGTCCAAGAACAACACTCACACTCAGAAACAAGTATCTTATGCATGTATTTATGTCCCCCCCCCCATGTGTACGTACGAGCGCAGTCATCAGCCGAATTTAAAATAAACAAGACAAAAATATCATTCTACTGAACCCCGAAATCCATGCTACAACAGAGAACTCAAGCGGTTTGCTACAAAACCAGTTGTCCCGAATGTCAAGCAGCATGCAGTGGCGAAAATAAAAAATAGCAAGAGAATCATCACAAAAATGATGTCAGAACCTACTCTTGAAAATGCGACGATGTAGCCAAATATTCAGAGTAGGTAAACCACAAGATTGCTTTTCCGAGAAACTGAAACTATCGACCGAGACCTATCAACAAAATGAACAACTTAAATCTTGGTGCATTCAAAACTTTTAGAACAGTTTCAATTGCTGAAAAGGAAACCCGCCGTTTATATGCATGCTCTACACACAAACGTAAAATAGTGAGGCCATGAATGTACTGTCAGCCCTCTAAACTGATAAACCAACTAAAATGCCTTTAAATGCAGTTTGGTTGGTTTTTGATCGTAAAGATATTTTCGGTGCACAACGGTAAAGTTCCTTTCACAATTGCAGAAGCAGCAGTCATGCCTCTCTTCAAAATATGGAGTGCAGATTATACCATCAAGAAAATAGGTTCAGTGCAATTAGGTTAGCGCGCCATCCTGTGTTATTCTATCCTTGTGAGCCGTGTTAGTCACGCCTTCTTACATCACGAACCATCAAGAAAATGGTCACTCTGAAGCAACACCACATGTCATACAGCAAGCAGAAGAGAAAGGTATCAAGCAGTGCAAAGGTGGAAGGACAAGCTACCGAAGGAAGCCTTTCCTGGTGTTGTGTACAAGACCCCTGTGCGGATTGCGAAAGTGTCTATATCGGGGAGACCGGCAACTTCGGACAGCGCGTGCGCCAGCATCAGAACGATGTGGAAAAGAAAGTGGCGTCTAATGCACTGGCCGAGCATGCAGCTATGACTTATCACACCATTGAGTGGATAAATGCGAGTGTTATCGGCAGGAAGAGAAACTGTAAATCACGCCTGTATCTCAAGTCGCTGGAGGTACAGTGGTCAACTCTCATGTCTATAACGCCGGAGCGTCGTGCTCGGAACTGCATGAGCGACATCTACAGCTTGAAACGGGCCACATCAGAGCATGCGCAGCGTCACTGATGCGCTCGCCATGTAATTTCCGTCCGTGTTATCGCCGCGGCCGCGACAACTGATTTCGCCGTCAGAAGCGCTGTCAACCGTATAGCGCTTTTTGCATGATTCGAGCTTGTTTTTTAAGTTATATGAGTACATAAGCCACTAGATTGAAGGTTAATAGGGCTTACAACTTTGTACTGTTTCCTGAGTGACAGTTGCCTGGGGTTTTTTTTATTATTATTTGTTTGTTCGGACACCACGTGGCTGAAAGGTACACATGTGATTTGCAGTGTAGCATACTTGCGGAGTTTAGTGATATCATTTGGCTTTAAGTGTATTTAATCCGCCGTGTGAACGATCTAGCCATGGTCAAAAAGACCGTAAAGTGTTCAGGGTGCGGAATGGGATGGAAAATAGAGGTTGGTACGGATGAGAAGACAGAGGGAGCTGACGCCAAGTGTAAGCAATGCGAGTTAGAGGCGAAAATGGAAATAATGATGGCTGCCCAGAATGAGCTCATGGTAAGAATCGCCGAGCTGGAAAATGCGTTGGCGACAGAGCGGGAAAAAACGATGGCTATGGGGGAAAGGCTTAAGTCAGCCGAGGAGGGGTTAGCAAAGGTAGTCATGGCGAACAAGCAAGCAAGCCACAGCGGGAACAGAGGGGCATCGACCCCTACAGTGGTAGACGCGAAGGGGGAAACAGGTTTGGAAAAGACAGGTGCAAGGGTCACAGGACCTAGCTTCCGCGAAGTAGTTTTGGGAAGGGGAGGGGACAATACAGCAGCAGTGGCACGCGCTAATAACCGAGGCAGTGGCCAGGTGCGGGAGAGTCCAGCAGAAAAGTCGGAACACGTGATAATCGCCGGGGACTCGAATTTAGTTAGATGCGCAGAAGCAGTCAAAGAACGGGTGAGAGGCGACAAACGAGTTTTAATAGGGAAGTTCCCGGGACATGGGATGGGATCAGTGATGAGACAAGCTAGCGCAAAACTCGCAACTAAGGCTAATGGACGTAACCTCGTGATAATCGCGGGAGGTCTAAACGACGTCTTGAATGAAGAATCAGCCGAACTAGCGACCACATTAGCGAAAGGGGTAGATGATATGCGCGCCATTTCCCCTCAGGTGCAGATAGTGGTATGCACAATACCGGAGGTACCGGTGCGTGACGTCAACCTGCAAAGAGCGGTTGTCGACGCAAACAAAGAGATATGGCATATGAGTCGAGAGAAAGGCATCGAGGTAGTGGAAATAAACAGAGAGGTGCACAGGTGGGGTGGTTTTCAAAGAGACGGAATACACTTCGATAGGAGGCTTGGTCATGAGGTGGGTTGGCGACTTGCGGGACGCGCAGTAGCTTTTTTGGGGGGCACGCGGGCCCTTCGGTGCCCAGGGTAGCTTGTAATGAGGAAAACAACCAGGGGGACTCTTTGACAGGCAGTATAGCGAAAAACCAGAGAAAAGGTAAAAGAAGGGAGAAGGCGCGTGTTGCAATTAGTTACATTAACATGCAGGGTGGCAGAAAAAAGGAAAAATGGTTAGAGATTGAGGGACAGTTAAACAAGGAACAGATAGGTGTTTATGCGGTTACAGAAACACACCTTAGAGACTTGGAAGAGCCACCACATATTGACAATTATATTTGGGAAGGATGTAACAGGATCACATCAGAAAGGAGAGGTGGGGGTGTTGGAATGCTAATTCATAGCAGAACAAAATGGGATAGA
>NW_023615851.1:0-40001 GCF_013339695.2 Rhipicephalus sanguineus | reverse complement strand
CGATGTCTTTCCGTTCTGCATCCATCCGCACGCGCATGCGGCTTTTAGTTTAGCTACAGCTTATTTTACCCATGCTTGTGAACACTTAATAAACTGTACGAAGAGTGTGTAGTTGTTACTTTTGTTTTACAGCGACACATGCTGTCGTGTTCTTTCTGCCTGTGAGGATGTGCTTTACTTTGTGCGAATAAAGGGGTGAGTGTGCCGACCAGTGCGGCGCCTGCTACAGTTGCCTGAAACGTCACTTGACCTCAAGAGAGGGACCGGTAGCGCACGAGATACTTTTCCGCTCTTTCCAAAGAAAAAACCCACCCGCCGCCCGCGGTAAGTGACTAAGAGGGTGAGGGTGCTTGAATGCTGACCCGAAGGTCGCAGGATCGAATCCCGGCGGCGGCGGCCGCATTTTGATAGCTAGAGTCTCGTGTACAGGCTGTTTCACACTTAGGGGAAATCTCGGAGCGCCTGGCATCGCGATGCGACTAGCGCTGCAATCGCGCGCCGGCAGCAGCTCGCGCGTGCGCAGACGCTTCAAGGGTGTAGAGGTGAACCGCGTCGTCTGCTACGGCAGCGCGCGTGCCGCATTGTCGGCCAGTGCACGGATATCATTGTTAATGCGGGAACTGGGCCTTTACTCTGCACTATTCATTTGCAGAAAAATCTGCGCCGGAAGTTGGGACACGAAGAAACAAGGAACGACAAACTCGTGCGTGCTTTCTTTCGTCGTGTCCCGTCTTGCTGCGCAGTTTTTTTCAGATGTTCCCGTACCAACTTGCCCAACTATCAACGCTTGTATGCACTAAACGTTGTGGAACGCCACCCTCTCAGCCTTAATTCGTGATAGTGGGCCACTAGAAACAGCATTTGACAGCATACCTTGTTTGCTCTATCGAAACATCGTGGTACTGTGTGCGTTCACGAATGTTTTTTCAGTGTGTGCGCGCCGCATTAAACTTGGATGAGGAAGACACGATAATGAGCATGCACCGTGCATGGTCTTTATTTGACTTTAAATAAAACAAAGCATTCAGTGGTGACTGCCGAGCAGCTGAGCGGGTTTAACACAACGAAAGAAATGGGAATCAATTCAGGAATGATTTAGGTTAGAACAACCACCTAAACGGGCTTATTCTCGACAATACATCGCTCATCGAGTCACTGTACGCTTCACTGCCGTTTAGAATGAGCGCCGTCATCACTGCCGCTGGTGACATGACAAGGTACTAAGCTGGATGCGCCACGGGCGCCTTTCGGAGCCGGTCCTCACCTAAAACATTCCTGAAGTTGTTCCCATTTGTTTTATCGTGTTAAGCCAGTGCAGCAGCACGACTCCTACTGCTGAGTGCATTTTTTTATTTAAAGTCAAATAAAGACAACGCACATTGCGTGCTAATTGTCGTGTCTTCCTCGTCCCAGCATACTGCGGTGCACACACAGTGAAGAAATATTCGTGAACGCACACAGCACCACGGCGTTTCGACAGAGCAAACAAGGTATGCTGTCAAATTCTGCTTGTAGCACCCCATTATCACAAATAAAGGCTGACAGGTTGGCGTCGCACGACGTTTAGTGCAGATTATCGGCCCAGTTTCTGCACTAACAATGATATCCGCGCGCTGGCCAGCAATGCGGAAAGCAAGAGCCGCCGTAGCAGACGACGCGGTTCAAAACTACACTCCTGAATCATCTGCGCACGCGCGAGCTGCTGACGGCGCGTGGCTGCAGCGCTGGCCGTATCACGATGCCACGAGCTCCGAGATTTCCCCTAAGTGTGAAACAGCCTGTACTTATACCGAGGATGTTTTCGCGATCATGGAATCGGACAATGGCCGTGTCTATTGTCCCTTCTACTACATAGTCGGTCCCTTCATCTGCGTAGTTTGCCGATGAGAGAGCGAGCGATTTTTGGCTGTCTTTGAACATTTGAATCACCTGCTTATACAAGGGCCTTGAGTACTGATTAGTCATGCAGAACTATCGATGGTACTATCGATATTATCGATAGCTGAGTCACTATCGAACTATCGATGGTAAAAGATACTATCGATAGCGCTATCGATAGTAAGTACTATCGATAGTTTAAAATCAACTGCGCGAACTCGTTGCAGAATAAATTTGGTTTCCCGCGCGCGTGGTGCAAAGTGGAGCCCGAGGAGCAGGCTGAAGAGCAAGAAAGTGGACATGCTTGTGTTCTTCACCAGAGTGCTTCGCTGGCGCATGATCATAAAGTATTCAGCTGTAGCGGAAACGAAGCCGTTGCATGGGGTGGAACTGCGTGGTTTCTGTTTCATAGTGCGTTTTATGATTTTCAAACTAAAATATAATCAAGATCAAATTTTGTTAATTGTAATATGTAACTGGTTGCTTTTAAATGTGAATTTATTGATGGACATATGCCGCCATTTTCATTGCGCAAATAATTTCTTTCGCCCAAAATTTGCTCATAAATTAAGTGAAGCTGATAGTAGGCTGTCGCGAATATTTTGGCAATTTGGCCAGCCAGCAACAGCATCGTTATTCGCACCACTATGGATACTTTGTCACGTGGTTGTGACGGCGAAGAATGCTTCAGCAAGACTGGGAAATACGAAGCTCTTTATTTGGTCGAACTTGTACCCAGAAAATCAAAACTCAGAATACAAGCGATACACGCTGCGCACTGATAGCGGCGAGAACAGTCGCCGGTCGTCGAGTAATCTGATAATCGGTAGAAGGCTTCGTCTTTTATACATCAGCCGTCAAACCTTCCAGCGTTATCGCTGGTGCTCGCGTAAGCTCTCGAATAAAGTTGAATATTCGCGTCCGGCGCGTAATCTTAAAATGTCAATCAATCGCGAAGCTTCTCAAACATTGCGGTGCGGTCGGCGTCAAACGCTGCTAACAGTCTGTGGGTGAAACCAGAATACATCAGAACAATGCAATAAACACGCGTGGCAGTAATATCGCTAGTAATATTACCGATGGTACTACCGATTGGACTATCGATAGTTTCTTGATAGTAGTACTATCGATAGTTTGTTTACACTATCGATAGTTTCAAAGAAACTATCGATACTATCGATAGTCAATTTACCGATAGTTCTGCATCACTAGTACTGATCGGAAGCGTTTTATGACTAGGTTGAAATAGTGTTGAAACACCCCTCTAATGCGCAAGCATTCTTTGATCCGTAACCCAGAAAAATCTGTGCATGAACCGTGTACGCAACGCAAAAAAAAAAGCGTGGCGCCTTTTGTCCCATAAGAATATATAGGGCTCCATAGGAAATGCATGGGAAGCCTATATACTGGAGGTGGGCGAAGTTTAACAAGATGGTGGACAACTTGAAATGTTTGGTAAGTGGGCTAACTTAAAATTTGGGGGGTGGGCCAAATTCATAACATCGGGGGTGATGGCGCCAACGCGAAGCTTGAGTATGTGGGGACTTGAAGATTTGGGGTGGGCAAATTTGAAAAAAATTGAAGGTGGCGTAGCTTGAAATTGGGGGTGGGTCATAACATATGTAATCTTTACAATAGCCTAAATGTAAGCTTTATAACAGCGATATGCTAGGGTGGTTCACCACCAGCTAGGGCATCTTTCATGCTGCTGCCCTGGTCGTAGCGTTTACACACACACTCACACAAAAAAGAGCGAACAGCTGCGATGTGACAAAGTGGTGCCTGACTTTACGACTCATTTGGTCGGTTTCGAAGTGTATGCATGCATCATCCACAGGATGATGTTCTCTTCATCAAGAGCGGTTTGGATGGAGACATTCATTCCGCGTTGCAGGCAGCGGGCACGGTGCAAACCTATGTTCAGCTCAACGGACTAACTTGCTCGGCGCAGAAATCTGAGCTATTAACCATAAGAGGTAAGTTGAATAAGCCTCGTGACGACAAAAGCGATGCACACAAAATAGTGAGCACGAACGGAAAACCACCTCCGATATCTCTTTAAGGAAAAAAAAAAGCAAGCAGGGCTGGGCAAAGATACTTTGAAATTGTATCGCGATACGATACAAGATACTTAGGCAAGAAGTACTTGAGATGCAGGTACAAGATACTACAACACTGATTGTATCCGATACGATACATGCCAATTGTATCTTAAGATACTTCGATACATTCGCAAATTTGTTATTATATATCCATATAATGTAGCACTAAAGGCCTATACACAAAAATTTAGCTTGAAAATTTATTAACTGCGAGCAATGTTGTTTCATTTGAATGAAATGTCTGTTGGCATCTCAAAAGTTTTGTACTTCTAGCTCGAGCTATATCAGTATCATTCCGTAACAACTTATGGCGTTTCTTTGGTTGCTTAAAGGAGTGGTGACACAAAATTTCGGACACAATTTCACTGTTGCATCACACTAATGGCTGTATATAGGTGCCATCTGTACAATATCAGCCACAAATACAGCCTAAAAATATTTTAATTGAGTTTTGAAGTTCGTGAAAGTGCCGAATCGGAAATTGAAGCAAAAAGCGATGATGTTATCGTGCGGGGCCTTTTTGTAAACAACGTACTACGTCACGAGTTCTGGCCGGGTTACCAGAGGCGTGTACGAGACGGACAACGCTGGTGACGAGCCCTACGGGCGAAGTACGCGGAAAACTTGGACACAAAGTGCCCGCTGTGCAACTGCACAGAAGAGACTATCCATCACGTCGTGCTTGATTGCCCGGGTCTACACCCCAGCGCGCTTCACACCATGCAGCAGCCAAGTTGCAGAAAACTGAGAAAACTCAGCGACTGCGGGCAACGCCCCAGACGAAGTTGAATGCAGGCTCGCGATAGCGCTGGTTTTCCGAAACCCGGACGGGCACCCGCATTGGGAAGCGGTTGCTGCTACGAAAAGGCGACTGGAGAGATGGTGGCAGGTGTAGCGCCGTGAAACGGCGCTTCTGAGTGTGCGCGAATGTGTGCTTCTATGTGTGCGCGAAGGCCAACAGCGCAAGTGCGGAGAACCATGTGACTTTTCTTCGTGCACGTAAAAGGAAATAAAAGTTCAACTGTAATTCGGCCTAGTTGGAACAAATTCATCCATCACTTACTCGCGCAAAACTCACAGGGACTAGAAGAGACTTACGAGGACAGGAGCGCGCCTGTCCTCGTAAGTCTCTTCTAGTCCCTGTGTGTTTTGCGCGAGTAAGTGAAGAATAAAAGTTCAGTTGTTGTTTGGGACGCTAGTGGCTTACTTCGCTTGCGCGACCTGCTCGCCCAGCTCGGCCTCGCAGTGCGTTCCAACATTGGTGACCCGGACGTGATGCAGCCACCGGGGTGGAGAATCAACGTCGTCATGCCTTCGACGTCGACAACAGACTCCGCAACTGTGACTTCGACGTCCACAACGGACGCTACGCCGACAGTCTCCTCAGTTGACGGTAAGCTGCCACCCTTTTGGACCGCGGACCCCGCACTCTGGTTTATTCAAGTCGAAGCCCAGTTCGCAGCGCGACGCATCACACCAGACATGACCAAATACCACTACGTCGTAAGCAGCCTCCCGCCACCCATAGCCAGTGAAATACGGGATCTCTTACTCGACGCACCTGCTGAAAAAGCATACGTAACGCTAAAAGAAACTCTCATACGCCGTGTCACGCCCCCCGAATCGCAGCGACTACAGCAATTGCTTCACGACACGAACCTCGGCGACCGTACTCCTAGTCAGCTGTTGCGGCACATACAACTATTGCGCGGCGAAACAACAAACATCTTAGACGGACCATTGTTTCGAAAACTATTTTTGCAAAAGCTGCCGTCAAGTGTTCGCTTGGTGGTCGAGGCGTCAGAGCAGAAAGACCTACCTGCGGTCGCCGAGCTCGCTGATCGGCTCATTGCGGTCACCACGCCCACATCACTGGCTGCCGTGCGAGAACAACAGGCTCAGGACGAACTGCAGCAAATGCGTGCAGATATTTCTAGACTCACCGACGCGTTATCAGCTTTGCGTACAAGCAGGACAGCACACAATGCAAGCGAGGCAAACACGTCGGCAGCACAACCTCAGCGACAAAATATATGTTGGTATCATCGACGGTTTAGAAATGCTGCGCGCAACTGTGTTCCACCCTGCGCACGCTCGGGAAACGACCGCGGCAAGCACTGAGGGCGACCAGTGCTTCTACGTTGCATTTATGTCGTCCCTCGGTATTTTTTTCTTATCGACCGCAACAACGGGGCTCGTTTCTTAGTCGACACAGGCGCCGAGGTGAGCGTGATACCAGCGTCAAAAACCGAAAGGAAGAACCCTACTACATCGCCACTCCAAGCCGTAAATACCACGGTGATACGAACATACGGACACCGTTCACTCATTCTGAACTTCGGTTTCAACAGAACGTTCAAATGGGTGTTCATAGCCGCTGATGTCAAGTTCACCATATTGGGCGTTGATTTTCTGCAGCACTTCGGTCTAATGGTTGATGTTCGAAACAAACGGCTTCAGGATCATCTCTGTCGTGCAGCGGTTCAAGGCAAGCGGTGTTTGCATCCGCCGCTCAGCCCGACCCTACTCCGTCCATCAGGAGAATCGCGCTTCACCGCCATAGTACAAGAGTTCCCAGAGCTGACGCAGCAGCAACAGGCATTCGCCGAAGTAAAACACGATGTTCAGCATCACATAGAAACTACAGGACCACCGGTCTACGCGCGACCACGGCGTCTTTCGCCCGAGAAGCTACGGCTAGCACGGCAGATGTTTTCGCATATGATGGAACTCGGCATAGTACGCCCTTCATCCAGCCCGTATGCGTCGCCTCTTCACATGGTCCCCAAATCAACAGGTGGTGATTGGCGTCCTTGCGGTAATTACGGGGCACTAAACCGTGTGACTGTGCCGGACCGTTACCCAGTGCCGCACGTCCACGACCTGACCTCCGGCCTGCAGGGCGCGAACATATCAAAAATAGATCTGGTTAGAGCATACCATCAGATACCTGTAGCACCAGAGGATGTACCGAAGACCGCGATAACCACGCTATTCGGAATGTTTGAATTTCTACGGATGCCTTTTGGCTTGCGGAATGCTGGCCAAACGTTTCAACGGTTCATGGATGGCGTTGTCCGGGACCTCGACTTTTGCAAGGTTTACCTGGATGACCTGCTGATTGCTAGCCGCACGCCCGAAGAGCAAGAGAGTCACCTACGCTGCGTGCTACAGCGACTGGTAGAACATGGCATCGTTATCAACACGGACAAGTGCATGTTCGGGGTACCAGCGCTACCATTTTTGGGCCACAGCATTTCAAGCGCGGGAGTGCAACCACATCCGGACAAGGTCGAAGCAGTGCGGCAGTTTACACAGCCAAAAACCATCCGCCAGCTCCGAGAGTTCCTAGCACTCGTAAACTTCTACCGTAGGTTCGTTCCGAAGTGCGCCCACATCCTTCACCCGCTGCACAGCCTACTAGCAACTCCAGGAACTAAGGCAAGCAACATTCAGTGGAACGACCAAGCGGTACATGCGTTTCGGCATATTAAGGAGTCACTCGCGAATGCCGCCCTTCTCGCATACCCGTAACCCGGGGTACCGCAATGCATAATGGTGGACGCCTCAGACGCAGCTATCGGAGCCGTACTACAGAAGTCAAGCGGAAGGTGGCAACCAATTTCCTTCTTCTCCAGAAAATTGAGCCCAGCCGAATGCCGATACAGCACCTTTGGTAAGGAGCTCCTGGCCATATACGCGGTTATACGACATTTCCGCCACTATGTACAAGGTCGAGAATTTTTCGTGCTCACGGATCACAAGTCGCTGACTTACGCGTTGCGCGCGATCAACTCAGATACGGGTGCACACGTGGCACGAGAGCTCCGCCAAATGTCTTACATCGCAGAATTCACGACTGATATACGCCATGTCAGCGGGAAAGACAATATGCAGCGGCAGATGCTCTTTCCCCAGCCCAGTGAACACCGTTACCCTACCAAGCGGCGTTGACTTCACCACACTAACGACGGCCCAACGGAGCGATCCGGAGTTGCGGCACCTACTGAAGTCCACAACCAACGCCTTGAAGCTGCAATGGGTAGATGGGCCGACAGGATCTGTATGTTGTGACATGTCCACCGGTAGGGCCAGACCGTTCGTGCCTCCGGGTTTTCGCCGCATCATTTATGAAACGTTGCACGGCCTCTCGCATCCGGGAAATCTGAGCCACTCAGCGACTCTGCACAGCTAGGTTTCGTGTGGCCCGGAATAAACCGGGATGTTCGACGTTGGACTCGGGAGTGCCTATCCTGTCAGCGCTCCAAAGTGCAGCGCCATACTGTGACCCCCTTAGGATCCTTCCCCGAGCCGGACACTCGATTTTCCCATGTGCATTTGGACATTGTGGGACCATTGCCTTATTGTCAAGGGCAAAATTACTTGCTAACTTGCGTCGACCGCTTCACGCGATGGCCGGAGGCCGTCCCCATCCCAGATATCATTGCCGATACGGTTGCACACACTTTCATCTGCCGCTGGGTAGCGAGATTCGGAGTCCCATCGACTGTGACAACGGATAGCGGAACGCAATTCGAGTCTGCCCTATTCAGGAACATCAGGCGGGTCCTAGAAATCCGGCGCATCAGAACAACGGCCTACCATCCCATCAGCAACGGTATGGTGGAAAGGTTCCATCGCCAACCGAAGGCTAGCCTGACGGCAACTTCAAGTCACAGTTGGGTCGAGGCTCTACCTCTGGTTTTATTGGGAAATAAGTCTGCTCTGAAAGCGGACATTGCCTGCTGCTCGGCTAACTCGTATACGACACAACACTTCGCCTTCCCGGGGAGTTTGTCGCCGACAGTAAAAACGCAAACGCCCAGGCCAACAGCGAGTACGCCCTGCGACTGCAGGACATTATGAGCAAGCTGCGCCCTGTCCCTCCACGTCTGCCAGCACCACGGCCCTGTCCACGTCCCCAGTGATCTCTCCTCCTGTTCTCACGTATTCGTGAAGCACGACGCTCTACAGCGTCCACTCCAGCCACCTTATGATGGGCCCTTCAAGGTGGTGAAACGAAGAGAAAGCACATCACGATCGACAGAGGTGGCCGTCATGACGTGGGCTCGCTTGACCGCGTAAAACCAGCGCACGTGGACAACAGTGAAGTGCGTGCACCACCTCGAGTTCCACAGCCAGAAAGGCTACCAGCAGACCAGACTGAACCAGCCCAACCACTCGTCGAAGGTTCACGCGGAGTGGACGACGCACAAGACCTCCGGTGCGAATGAACTTATGAACCACAACGTGGTGTTGACCCAATTACTAGGGGGGGGGGGGAGTATTGTAGCGCCGTGAAACGGCGCTTCTGAGTGGGCGCGAATGGGTGCTTCTGTGTGTGCGCGAAGGCCAACAGCGCAAGTGCGGGGAACCACGTGACTTTCTTGTGCACGGAAAAGGAAATAAAAGTTCAGTTCTTGTTTGGGACGCGAGTGGCTTACTTCGCTTGCGCGACCTGCTCGCCCAGCTCGGCCTCGCAGTGCGTTCCAACAGAGGCAAGCGCCTCGATGGTGCAGCGGCAGCGAAAAGTGACACCTTAGGTGCAGACACTTTAGTCACACCAACATAACTCTACGTGTGGGTTTTTTCCCTCTTTCTTTATTGGTCAAGATCCGGAAACACCGTTGATGATCCGGAAACGCCGTTGATGCATAGCCTAACCAGAGATCTACAAATAACATTGCAGCGACTTACCCGCTTACTGACTCTGTGTAAAGCATTAGCAGTGAGATTAATTAGCAACTGACAGTATTCTCGGTCCTTTTTTTTTTTTTGCGACAAGAACAGCAACGCGACGGAGAGAACAGAAAAAAAAATCACAGCATATCCACGGAGTGAATGATGATGAGTGGGCGAAGCTGCGGAGGTTCATCGGTAAACCGTGAATCTCTCCGTGAATTCTGCCCAACCGACGTGAGATCGGGCGCGTTTATACTAAAGGTTCGATGAGTTATGACGACTTGCAGCTCACTTTAATTTTACATGTACGCTGTGAATTTTCATTGTTTAGAAAACCATTGCTTTAGAAAAATTGGCGTCTTTCGTTAAGCAGCTGGCGTCTTTCCGTTTTGCTTTAGAAACATCCGGCGTTCTTTCGTTTTGCTTTTACAAAACATCTGGCGTCTTTCGTTGGTTTATTTCATCAATCAACGGCGTTTTGAACAAAATTTTTATTGTTTAATCACGCACAGGAGAAATCTCACCAGGCACTACCTTGGAGGTAAACAATGGCTGCTAATGGGAATGAGAGACAGAAGAAGTCGGCTTTTAGCTAACACTTACACTTCTACTTCTACTAACGTTTCCTACTGGAACATGCCAATGGCTGCTAATGGGGAATGAGAGACTGAAGAATTCGGCTTTTAGTTAACGCGCACGCTGCGAATTTTTTATTGTTCAACAACGCACAGGAAAAATCTCCCACCGGCACCACCTTGGAGGTCAAAGCGTAAGACTTGTTACGGACTACGACTACTACCAAGGGTTGGTTTCTTCGTATACCTCCCATAGGACGCGAAATTCAAACGCTCCGCCGACGCAAGCGCCGACAGCGCCGAGAGCGCTATTGAGTTACGCCCCTTGCAGAAGGCCGCCAAGCTCAAAGGGCGATGACGTAGGGATTACGTTGTTTACGTCGTCAGGGCAACAGTAACAACAGCCGCTCGCCTCCACTCCCTCTTCCTCCCTCTCCGCGCGCCGTTTTCTTTCTATTTTTTTTGTACGCTTGCTTTTCCTCCTCTCCCATGCCGCGCACCGTTTTTTATTTTGTACGCTTGCTTTTTCTCCTCTCCTATGCCCCGCGCCGGGATTTTTTTTTTTTTTTTTTTGTTCGCGTGCGCTCGCGCGCGTGCTGTGCTTGGCCGCGCATTCGCGTTTGCCCGCAGCCAGCATGTGCTAGAGCATAAAGGATGAATCCACCTACACCATTTCTGTTACCTCTTTTTATTGTTCTGTTTCCGAAACTCAAGATTTGCATGTAATGGGGCACGATACAAGTTCAGGAGAAGAACAGAAGGGGAGAATTCACAGTGTGTGCATGACTAAACACAAAAGTTCATTGTAAAATTTAGAAATTAAAAAAAATCGAACACATTGGAAAGTGTAGGCCCTTTGACGTACACACATATAAGAAACACGATTTTCATTTGGTGCAATACCGAGCAAAGTGCAGAGGAGCCTCTGATGAGAGGTAATCATGTAGTTTAAAGAAATGTCAGTGCATGACAAAAACATAACGAAGCGCAAAATATGTAAATATGAAATAATATTGCAATGATTTACTTATTAACCGTGAAATGATACGAAACACAAAACAACCACTTACATATTTGCTCAGATTTTGCACAAATATACATGAAATGCTGGACACCATCACCAGATAAACAAAAACGAAAAAGATAAGATTTAGCACAGTAAGTAGTACAATGCGCTAAAAAGAGCAAGACACAATATATGGTACTTGAAACACTACTTGAAAGTTAGTTGGTGGCAACGGGATGCAGGCCATGGTCAGTTTATGCAGCAGCACATGACATTCGAAGAAAAGCGTATTACTCAACGACCAGGTGAAATATGCCTATACGCAGCTTTTCTTTCACCGCGAATACAATGCCTAGCTGAATATAACGCCACTGAAGGGAGGACGTCATGTTGGGTACACTGAGCAACTTCATTGTGATAAACACAAACAGTAAAAATTCTGCATATAGGACATGTCTCATGCCTACACATGAATCCTTAGAGCGGTTTTTCCATAGGCAATAACAGAGACAATATATAAAACACACAAACTACTTCTTCAGCCGTAAGTACATAGCATATTCACGCACCGAGAAGAAGCACTGGGGGCAGGGTAGAAAGCTGGTCCACTTGAGTTGCGGATCGAGACTTCGCAGAGCGCTGATTCTACAGCTGTTAACCCCTCCAGTCCTTGGGCAAACGCATCAGTTCTTGCCTTCTCGAATACTCCGAAAACGTTTCCGTCCTGAAATAAAGCAATTGAAAACTATTAATTCCAACGATACAAATTACGCAGTCGCATGAGGGAAACGTAGTTTCGTCGTCTCGGCTCAGTGCAAGCTGCGATACATTAGGCAGTTTTAGAATAGCGTACGCTACGGGAGCCCGCAAGCGGTTAGCGTACGACGCATGACAGTTGCGCGAAAAGCCAACGCAAAGCTTTTCGTACGCTATTCTAAAACTGCCTATTGAGTCTTAGGAACGCGTATTTAAACGATGGCGAGTGATAAACAGGAAAAAAAGCAAAACGCACTTCCATCACGCAGTTCTGTCATAGACGCAAAGTTAAACTATGAGTCTCAAGTTCTTTAATTTCATTCCTTCTAGGAACAGTGATATTAACTGCAACATCGTGCTTTTCACGATTCAGCCGTAATTAAAAAAAACAATAACTGTGTGTCCAACTGCAATTCGTAAATGTGTGGCTGCGAACGCAAGCCGCATGCTCACCTTTAGTTTTTCGGAACCTCGAAGAATCTTGCGGAAACTCGGCCGGTCTTGAAGTATCCGTGCACCGTTCCATGATGTACGAATGGTGCGTGCCGTTAACCACCACGGCGGCAAGAGCGCACAGCACGCAACACCACGAAACTTCACACGCCGGCCAAAGCTCGCTTCATGTAACGGAACATCACGAAACTTCATATCAAGGCCGGCGACTAGGACGGGCTCCTGTATGGCGGCGACGGAGCACGGCTGACATAACGACCACTCCGATAAGTCTCAAGAGCGAACAATGACCCGCTAACCACAACGGGAGACTTGCAGGTGTCCGCCAAGCATAGCCGCCCTGCACGGCCAGCCTGGTGCCCGCTCTCAGCACTCGCTTCATGCTACAACGCAACTTCCGAGGAATTCAAACTAGCGTCGCGGCGCGCGCGCGGCCTCCGCGGCCGGCGCGGGGTGCACGGCTTTGCCGGCACGGCGGCAGGCTTGCCAATTGGCTTCTTTAATTTTGAATCTCCATGGACACTAGCGCCAATTTCACCTTCAGTTACGGCCTCTTTTAAAAGGCCGCCGAACTAGCAAATTATTCAAGATGGTGTCGGTGACGTCATCATGACGTAATTCTTTGGGACGCCGGAGCGGCAGTTTCCGGTATTGCTACTACTACTGCTACTACTACGATGACGACGACCTACGAGGGACGAACGGGTGCCGCCTTAAGGAGCTTCGCCCCTAAAAATTATTGTAGTTTGACAAAACGTCACAAGATGTCGCTACCGCCTCCGCGGCTGCTACTGCTACAGCCGTCAACAGCTCCGGTAACCAGAAGTACCAGAAGTATCCGCAACGTTAGGAAGTCTACAGACAAACTTAAGCTCTCTTCGGACGGCGTTCGGACGTGCGTAAGTGGATTGTATGCCTTGAGAACGCAGCGTTGCCGAATCTAAATACGGGTCAGTAAAGCGTACATCACGGCACTTGCATGTTACATATAAACACTGTTACAAGGCGCCAATGTTGTGATTTCAGTGCTTCCTTCGTCACTTCTCGACCTGCTACTTTACAAATGATCGAAGCGAAAATGTTTCAGCACGTCTAATGCTGCGGCTGCTCCAAGCCTCACTAAAAACGTCGCCTCAGTTGGACGGACCGACAAAGAACAAAATCGCAGCCACCGGCGAGATTCGCGAAGTGAATCGAGCTTTTCTGACAGATTTTTACACTCCTCCCAGCTCTTTCGTCTATCGCCACACTAGATAAGCAACGTTGTTTGACGATCGAGAAAACAAGCACTCGCAACGCTCAACACAGCAGACGAAACAGCAGCGCTGACAACATGGCAGAAGCTGGCCACTGACGCCACTAGATCTCGCGGTCACCTGATAGTATCTGTTAACGAGTAGGCCGACTACGTCACGGGGCAACCAAGTGCTCTTCGAAATCGAAACTTCCTCCAGTCGTAACATGCCCCGCCACGGTGGTCTAGTGGTATGGTACTCGACTGCTGACCCGAAGGTCGCGGGATCGAATCCCGGCCGCGGCGGCTGCATTTCGATGGAGGCGAAAATGTTTGAGGCCCGTGTACTTAGATTTAGGTGCACGTTAAAGAACCCCAGGTGGTCAAAATTTCCGGAGACCTCCACTACGGCGTCTCTCATAATCATATCGTGGTTTTGGGACGTTAAACCCCAGATATTATTATATTATTATTCAGGTCGTAACATACGAGCATATACAATTAGACATTCGTCTCGCGCTGGGGCAAAAGAGTTCGTTGCCGCTATTAACGAGTCATAGCCACTGATAAGAGCAAAAAACAGAGGTTCACGAATTTTATGTCACCACTCCTTTAACATGATAGATCTTTATACACTTCGCTGATAGCGACTTTTGCTTGTCGCTTTGTAATTGATCGGAGTCGCTGCTCGCTTGCCGACCAGCTAGCGGGTTTGCCATCTATTACAAGAACGTCAATAATAATATAATAATAATAATAATAATCTGGGATTAACATCCCAAAAACCACGATATGATTGAGAGACGCCGTAGTGGAGGGATACGGAAGTTTCGGCCACCTGGGGTTCTTTAACGGGACCTAAATCTAAGTACACGGGCCTCAAACATTTTCGCCTCCATTAAGAACGTCAGTAAGAAGCCTCCGTGCGATAATGCAAATACCACTGTTGGAGTTCTACCTTGCCCGTAACGTATTACGGTTTTCGCCCAGCGGATCACCGGACAGGTGTACGTCACAAGAACATGTGCAGCCCAGAAACCTTCCAGACGTACTGTACAGTTGTACAAAGCGCCGCAGGACGCCGCTATTCACACGAATGGCACTTATAGCTCCGATTACTTGGTGATTAGTAAAGTATACAGAAGAATTTAGGGAAGCTAACCAAGGAAAACAAATATAGTAAATAGAAAAGCGGTTCCGTATGAAACACGGCGAATAAATATAGAAACACGATACAGGCGGCCACCCAAGAGCTAGTAATATGATTAAGAGCTAATAATTATGATTAAGAAAATTGTTGCGTTTTACTTCAGAAACCGCGATATGATTATGGAGACGCTGTAATGGAGGGATCCGGAAAGTTCAACCACCTGGGGTTCTCAAACCTAAATATAAGCCACGAGCCTCGAGCATTTTCCCTCCATCGAAATGCGGCCGCCGCGACCTTCGGGTCAGCAGTCAAGCACCATAGCTACTAAACCGCCGCAGCGGGTAACCCCTAATAGTTACTACATTAGGCATTTAAGATAAGACCACAGAAAATTCAGTGCCTATTGAAATAGCAGTAAACCACTCGTCGGGACGCCCATGAAAACGGAGATTTGGTTTCTCGAATCCCTTTGCTTACAACTTCAACATGGCTCCTAATAATTTAAGTTATTTTAATGAAAGCTCAATTTCGCTATTTTTCTTAGCGGTAAGCAGAATTTGTTACTGTATACTCTAGGCACGCCCGGATAATTATATATTAACGCGATAGCGTTTGAGAGCTCGTTTCGCAGAAATTCCGGTGTCGGCGTTGGTGACGGTGTCGTTGGTTGTGAGCGAAAAATTGTCCGTGACCGAAAAATCGAGAAAGATGCAAATAAAATGATCAGTAACAGTCTTCGGTCCATGTGAGGATCGAGCCCGGACCGTTTGAGTGGCAAGCAGGTGTCCTACCACAAAGCCACGATGTTGCTTGCAACTGCTTTGGAAAAAAAAACAGTACATAAATGCGATGTGTTGCATGGCATTTATGTATATTATACGGGATATACTACGGGATGTATTTATGCACTCCTACGGGGACTAAACGTCGTTGTTGCTTCCGAAAGAACGAATAGTCCCTCAGACTGCAGATTCATTTATTCGTAGTATTTAGCTGCAAACATGTCGATAGAATATGCAATCAATGCGGTACCTCAGAAATATTCCTCCATTAGAAAAATAAAACAACGTTAACCAGGGGATCGCAGTCACAACATTTCGCTGTATCAATAAAGCATTCGTCAAGAATTTCAGGACGGCATTGGAGAGACAAGCTATTACTTACACCACTGAGCACCATACGAAGCGCGTGCTTTTTGTACTCGCGACGTTTTTGCGCTTTTTCATTGAAAGGTGCAAGTCGAAACTGACAATTTGAACACGTATGCTGTTCTCGAGCCGCTTAGCACAAGCTGTTTTTCTGTAATTCCGTACAATTTCGTTTAAGAACATGGCATGGCCGCCACAGTGCTCAACCTTTGCTGCCGACATCTAACGCCACCGCCCGCAGAAGTACTGGCTCCAACATACGGTAAACGGCACTGGCTCCACCATACGGTAAAACTATTCTCGCTATCTCAGAGCAACGCAAAGAGTCATTGTACGCGACTGCGACCTCAGGCAAGAGCCTGAAATTCCTGAAGGTGACGCAATTGTATCTTATAATAAAAGGTTAGCTTGTAGCGCCGCCCACAATTCATTCACCTGTGCCCAAAGTGGTCTCTTGGCATTAGCGGCTACAGCATAATATTTAAAGACTGATAAGACGCGCATACTCATACAACATGTGAACTTCAGCCGCGATGACAGCACGAACGCGCACATTTTCAACGTTACCTTACGCGTCAATGTTACCTTACGCGGTCGTTGTGTAGAATATGTCACATTTTCCAAGGCTTTGTAATATACACGTCGACTCTGTGAATTCGCGGTATACATTATTCGTCGTCATTGTCTAGGCGCCCTGCGAAGGACGGAGGAGGCAGGCGCTGTTAACCCCTTCGCGCCAGGAGCCAGGCGGCCACTTCACCAGCGGTGCTGCGCCTCCTCGCCCGAAAATGGCCACGGATGTGAACCGCGACGCGGTTGCAAGTAAAGCTAACGGGCACGAGACGCGGAGACCCGACGGCGAACGAGAGAAACGACTCACAGCCACGGCAGCGAGGGCAACACTCTTTCCTTGTCATTTTAAAGACGATAGTCTTTCTTGGGGAACTTAAACGCAGAAAGTTTGGTCTGTCTTTCTGTTTGTCGGCACGTCACTCGATTCAGCCACCCGGCCAAAGTTGAACCACTTGCCCAAGGGCCAGCCATCTTGAACGGCTGACTAGGTTCATACTTGTGTACATTGTTGATGAAAAAGCAAACATTACGCATATCTGAGGCGCAACATCACTAGGTAAGTATAAGGTGTTGTGTTCCTTTTATAGAAAATACACAGATACGTAATTCTAGAGACCCTAGTTTCTTAAGCTGCGCTGAAACTTGCCTTCCTCCGTGCCCTCTGCACGAGCTCAATGTTGTGTTTCGTTTTCCGTTCAGTATTGCACTGTACGAATGCCATGGGGCGCCGCTCTGCCATTCCTGTTTTACCCAGAGCCGTATATTCCTTCGGAGAGTTCGGCGGAGGGGCGGAGCCAACAACCATCCAAATTTAGCGGCGGCGCTGTCCGCCAGCCATTTTGTGCCGCGGCACTGTAAGCTCGCGTTGGCGTGCGCCCGCAACGCTCCGTCTCTGGCGAACCCTTTCTTCAGCGAGTTAAGGGGCTGATATACTCCAGCGTAACGTCGACGCGCGCGGACGCTCGGCACAGTGACGCTACGCTAACAAACGTGCAGCACTCTATAGGCCAACGCGCGATGCGACTGACGCGCCCAGCCTCCGTCAACGCGCCCGGCTGCAGCCGGCGCGAGATGCGACATGCTGCATTCCACGCCGGCGACGTTATCCAGACTGAACTGCGTCTGTGTCTCTACGTGAAGAAGGGACGCCAAGTGCGCTGAATTGCGCATGCGTCAAGGCGACGTAGTGCATCGCGCAAGTGGGAGTATAGAGTGCTCTGTTTTCGCGTCAACGTAACGTGACAAACCTAGCGTCGCCTACTCCCGCCGCCGCGGGCTACTGCGCTGCAAGCCCCCATTGCGACGTCCGTGCAGGTCCACGATGTTCCACGCAGCCGACACGTGCACGAACAGCAGCAAAGACACACCAGGTCAGTCACAGAGGAAGCATAAATGCCGACAACGACGTCACGGGTACATCATCACGAGAAACCTCGGCACGAAATGGCGTCGGCGGCGCGGAAGCGCGCTGTTGCCAGACTGGCGGCGAGATCAAAAGAGCGCCGAACTCTCCCAAAGGGAATATACGGCTGGTTTTACCCAGGCGACGTGTTAATAAAAGAGTGTGTGGAGAGTAGTCGTTGAGTGCGGACGTTTCTTCTGCTTCGGCGCTTCGCGCCAAACCGCGTGTTCGGGCTGGCTGGCGACCCCGCCGGTCGCGTTGGTCACCGCCGGTCTGCGCCTGCCGCTGCGCCGGGACTACCAGGCCGCAACACAGCACTCATGTTTCCCGAGGTATTGCCGGATGGCGTCCATATCTCACGCAGCGCCTCTTCTATCGTCTTTAGACGACATTTGCAGCGAAGCACGCAGATACGCGGCCAATTTTTCCCGGGCGACCGCACGGCCCGAGTAAAATAGAAGCTACAGTATATACTTACGGATCGAAATTAGACATCACTTTCTTTACTTAAACGACTTCTTTTACTCAAGGGTGATTCCACAAGAGATCGAACATCCCTGTCCGGTCGATATTTTTGTTTTGCCTGGGTTTTTATATGTCATGTGGGCACATTCAAAGTGCATGGAACCGAAAATTTTATTTCTCAGTTCTCCCGCTTCTACAAAGGGGTCAATAGCGATCGAAATATACGGTCCCGATAGGGCTCGACTGCGATAAAAATGCACCCTGTGCCAGATGGCCGCATTACTTTGCGCACTTGAATGAGCATGGTGCAAGGTGTGGATTACCGTGGTCTAAATGGCAATGTTATGTTTCAGCTAAAATACCAGCGTCCAGCCTTTACAGCTTCATTGATAAGCAGTGACACTTCGCTGCTGCTGTTAGAAGGTGAATCAGTGTCACATGAGGGCAATTAAAATGGACACCCGAGGGTGGGGGGGGGGGGGGCTATGCAGACTAGGGTGGAAGTTTCATTGGCGAGAGAGGTAACCTTCAGCAAAGATTCAAGCAGCACATGTGTGATGTAAGAAAGAATGTTTCATCGAACAGCAATGGCCGAGCACGCAGAAGTAGACATGTGCGCCAGACCCAAAATCAACGGCGGTGGCGCGCCGGTGTTTCCACCTCCGGCGGCGGCGCGTGAACGCGCGGGGTTCATCGGACCGGCGGCGGCGCGGCACGGGGGTGGGGGGGAGAGGGCGAAGCAGTGAATGTGATAAGTACACGCCGTAATGTTACATGAATGAGGGCTAGCAGCTAGCTCTTTTTGCTACGATCGTGGCTTAACTCTACCAAACGCTGGTGTATGGCATTACGGCCGCTCCCGGGAGAGAAGCGGTTTTCGGTCAGTTTTTTGTATCAGTGGTCCGTGCACGAAGCAGTGACATCACAGCGCTCACAGCGTTCACAGCGCGTAGAAGGTATACGAGCCGTTCGCTGGGGGATGTCTGCCGAAATAGCGCACGTGCCAGCGCTCTCGACCGCGCCCTTATAGTCAAAGTTCACAGTTGCTGCTCGAGTTAGGCAGTCCCTTCCCCAGGCTTCTCTTCCTGCTCCTTCGCCCAGCAAATGACGGGCGGGGCGTTTCCTTCTTCTTGAGGAGCAATCGATGGCAGGCCTCGCACGCGGGTTGATGCTATTCCGTGTGACGGAGATGGCCAGCTTGTTAAATCTCTGCTTTAGCCATGTTCCTTGCCAACGCTCGCGAGCTTTTACTGGCGGGTAGAACATACAATGCGCGGAGCGATGTTATCGATTTAGAGTTCATACGAAACATGACCGCGACGGTGAAAACCTGTACTGAGTGTTCATACAATTGCTAACGCAAAAAAAATATACAAAAACCGTCGAAGAGGGCTCGCCTTTTCCTGGAAAGCTGCATCGTCTCCGCTGTAAAGAGTGCGTCCGTTGGAAGAATCATATTCGCAATGCCCACGAACTATAGGTGGCGCGCCGTGCTTTTCAAGATGGCGCCAGGAGGACGGTCAACCCGTTTGTTAGCATAGGAACAGATAGTACGTGCAGACGTACGCCCGTGCCACTTTCACCGGATGAAGTCATGAGCTGTGCTGAATTGGATATGAGACTAAACTACTTTCCCCAACCATGGAAAGTGCTAAGTACTTGCCACCTAATTATTTGCTGTGATGTGAAATGTTATATTTCAGCTCCGTTACCGTGCATAACGATGCTTTGCGAAATGCTGTGCGTGCTACATAAAACTGCATGAACTAAAATTGACGTATGAGCAGAACGGCACTCCGAGGTAGTACGTACCGAGCCAACGTTTATAGATATGTTGTACCGACTGCCCTACGGATTTGCCGCAATAGTAGGCCGCCAGCAAGTACGCCATCGCTGCTGCACGGGACCGCACGTTTAACGTGGTGATGGTTTGCAAACATAATACGCCGTCGTCATTACTTGTGCAGTCGGGAACGCGGAGTTACGTCTTCAACGGAACACAAGCATTTAACTTCCCATTCAGTAGCGCTTGTGCCACAGCCATGCTGAAGCTCTAGCCGTGTGCAATTCACTTCGCTCGCATGTTGCAGGCTCGATCAGCACGATCGAAACACGAATATCGAAAAGAATGCACGCGTGTCCTTTTCGCAACGTCGAAGAAGTTAGCCGAGAGGCGTGGATTGTAGCCGTGACTGCAGTTCCAACGCTCTAACCATTTCGCTTCTCTGGTCGAGCTCGAGCGTGTTGGCGGCATGTGGCGCTCCATAATATCCACAATAATTGATACATGCAATGCACAAGAGGAACTGTGCTTTTATTCTGATCTCGCTCAAGGATATTATACATTAAATACAATCAAAGTGACTTACGAGCGTGAAAGAACATTAACGCACGAGGGGACGTGAAGTGCAACTCGCTCCTCGTGAGTTAGCAGCTGATCGTTCATCGTCGCTGTCACCTCGGTGCCTTCACAGTCTTCTACGTCCAGTGAAAATTCCTCGTCGTCAAGATGGTTTCTTTCAACATCACTGCTGAAAGCAATCTGAAGAATATCCTCCGCCGAACAACTTCGACCACTCCGTGACACCACGTTACAATTACAGAGACGTCTGGGCGCGGAGAACATTTCGCTCTCAGATCGGTGGATCGGTCAACGAGCAAATCGCTTGCAGTGTGCTGCCCCTATCAACAAACGCACAAAAACAAGCGGCGCAGCGCTGGCTATGAAACCAACACACTGGCGAAGGACGGCGTGGAAAGCGTTCGCTCCACAAAATGCGTGGAGCAGACTCGTCCTCGAATGATTGAAACGTCGCTCGCACGATTAGTAACAGCGCTTTGCTGACAATGGATAGAGGCATATTTATTGTATCAACAACTTGAGATCGCTCAGTTTTAAAGAGCCATCGCGAGCCGGCGCGACCTCCGCGTACAGTGTGTTGGGATTCATGCACTACAAGAAACACAGTGACCATGCATACAAGGAAAACAGGGTGAGCTTCAACTGAATATGTCAGACGATAGCATTTAACTAACCTACGTGGCTACAGAAAGCCTCGCGAAGCTGATAGTATGCGTACGCTGTGGGCTAGCATTGAAAGCGCGAGTCGCCACGTATTTTCACGAAAACTTCGCGCCTCGCAAGAACGAATCAGATTTCTCGTGTCACGGAGGGCCCGGTTTGTTCACTGATGCAGGGATCATGCCAAATCGTAGTGTTCGTTCCTTGCCAACGCGTTAACACTGAAGTTAGCACAGCCGAACACGGGAGCGACTGCGTAGTGCTGCCATTTTGTCGTCTACTAACCCTCCTCGAGAGGACGCTCCTGAATTCCGCTTGGCGGCGCGACAGTCTATGGGCATTGCGAATTGGAATGCGTTGCGTGGTTGCGTTGGTTGCGCGTCTTCGGTGGTGTTGACGCCGGCTCCGTGCACGAAGTGACGCTTGGAGGGCGGAATATTCATGGAGCTGCGGACACCGACAACGGGCGCCAGTTAACGGTGAGTGTACTGCTTTCCTAGGTACTAATTATACAGCTTTAGTTGGGCGTCCGCAGCAGCCTCGCTGAAGTTATTTGCCAGCCATTTCCAACAGCAGCGCGTCCGCGTGGCTGTTGCGGATGCCCAACTAAAGCTGTCAGTTAACGAGTTACCACCGTTATGCGCGTTGCTGTACAAGGTCCCATAAAGGGAGCGATGCAAACAATTATCGAGGGTCATTTCTTGCTGATCGCACGTTGTGTCTGCACTACTGAAGGTGCAAGGTGTCGTTTTGAGATGCACTTTAGTCTACTTCATAATAACATTTCCATCGACCTTGAGTGTGCAGCGTGCTTCCGCGCGTGGGAACGTGAAAAAAAAAAGCCTGTGTACAGAACGCTCAGACGCACTATACATAATGGTTTTTGTTGGCTTAAAGACGGTAGTTTGAGGTGCAGATATAGTACGGTGGCTTCCAGAACGTACGCGGTAGTCATTCAAGTTGGACACGCCTCGCCGGTAAAGTGAAAAAGCTCTAGACTTTCGATGGCGCGCGTTGTTGCGGCCGCCGCCATGCACTCTTTTCCCTCGTTTCGGCTTCCTGTTTTTGTTGTTTGTATACACTGCGATGACGTTGGGCGTTATAACAGAATCGAGTGAGTGTACGTGATTGTGGGAGTTATGTGCGCTAATTCTAGCATATGACATGTCTGATCTCGACATAGACGGCGTACGCACGCGCTGGGTGCCGGAGGATGTGCTTTGTTGTTAGCATTTATTATGTCTGTGTGAACCACTTATTGTATAGGTTTTGCAAACCTTTCCTGCAATTTCATTTTCTCATCATATTATCACATTCTGCTTTTCAGATACCATTTTTCATGGTGCTCACGCTGGACAGGAGCGACAACCTAGCAAGCCACAAGACTGATGCCTCAAGCCGTCACCACTTTTTGATTTATTCTTAATCATAAGGAATAAATATGGAAACATGATGGCCATTTCTGCTGTTTATTTAGCACCATATGACACTGTGCACATCACAGTCACACATTTTAGTTGGCTATACTCATAGAAGCATGTAAATGAGGAATACCCAAACTTCTTAATTGGAAATCACAGACCATCTTTTCGCGCTTTCTATATAACTTTGCTCGAAAATATGTGTTCTTTTGACGAGTTTTATTAAAATAATGCTAAAACTGAACTATTCTTTTTTTGCAGTCGCTGGGCAGAACGGCAAGTATTATTGGACTTGCTTAAAATGAATATTCCACTATTTTCATCAGTAGTCGCGCAAAAGTAGAGAAAGGGTCAAACGAGTAGCTTAAAATACTTGTGGAGTCACTTGATGCTTCGGTGTGGGTCACTTGACCCCCGTAGGAGCGTTACCGGCAAGAGTCGTCTGACTCCCTATAAGTGGTAACTTGATCCTCCGGATGAGAGTCTTTCCACTCTTCCTAGAGGGTCAGGGGACTCCTAGAGCGAGCCGACTCTGACCCACCAAGAGAGTCACCGCGACTATTTAAAGAGAGTCCTATACGTGGCAAGTCAGAACTCTCCGAAACGAGTCACGCATACTCTTTTTTTCTTAGAGTGTGGGAGACAATTCACGACTGTTATTTCTCGTATATGGACCAGTCGGGAGTATGTACCCTGATGATGTCACGTGAATCACTGTTCTGGCATTACGAACGCCAAGAGAGAACGCGCTTGCTGTTTCTTTGTTGTATTTTCAGAGGCTTTTATTTTTTTATTTATTTATTTTTATTATTTTCAGAGGACGGACACAGGAGAGTAGTCAAGACACCAGAAACGCCGCTAACAACTGAAAAATTACACAGCGGAGGAACTGAAGGTAGACACAAATATTTATCTGCGCATTCCCACGTAAGAGGCCATACCTATCAATCAAGTGCGAGTAGTGGTCTACGTGAGAGGTAGCTGTTCACTCTCGATTTTCCTGTTATGTCTGTGTTTCCACGTCATGTCTTCTTACCATGAATGCCTACCAACTAGCTCAGCTATATCCTAAGATTGCCATTCTCTTTACTTCTGTATTTATTTATCGATTTAGTGGAGTATGAAAGAAAGGAAAAAATGTACTATAACGCACCGAGATATATGGGTCGTCGCCCTTTAAGGCTGGAGGACGCGGCAGCGTTAAGGTCAGGCAATACTCGTGATATTTCTGGAGAAGAAAAACATACTACAACTTCTGGGGAGCTATTCTCGATGCGTTTATCCAAAGGAGATGGCTACAGTCCATTTCGGCAGAGCGCATTCAGTGATTCTAAAAAGCGGTGAGCCGTTTTGCCACCTCGCTCTTGACCACGTCGCCGCACCGAACCCGGCCGCCAGCACATTCCTAGCGTAAGCAGAGTGGGCGAAATGCACAGGAACAGGAACTTTTCAAGTCTGAATTTGCATTTGAATGTGTCCCAGATGTTTGAGAACGATGCAGCGAATGTGTACCGACCTTACAGTCGCGTTAGACGAGCGGCCGCATTAAACCTAAATCGACGGCTAACACGATCAAAAGACATGTGCACTGAAAATCGGATCTCTGAGGGCTGCTTTCGTTGCATTGAAGCGCATTCCGTGCGTATCATTTGTGTCGAGATTGTTTGAAAGCTTCGTGATGTCATGATGTCGCTGCAGAACAAGAACCGTAAACAGGGGGCGCGCTCCTCGCCGAGCTCCCGCTATTCAGCGCCGCTGAAATGGACAGCTCATTACATGGACACATCGAGAAGAGCTCCTCCGGCGAAGTGCTGTGTTTTATTTCCAGATTCCCCATTCGAATTAAAAGAAAAGACTAACGGCGGCGCGCCGCAAATATTGCGCGGCGGCGGCGGCGGCGGCGGCGTAATCTCTATTGGGACTTCGGCGGCGGCGCGAGCGGGTTGACCAAAAACAGGCTGCGGCGGGGGCGCGGCGCGGTGGCGCGCACCTCTACGCAGAAGCAACTGGCCACGAAATATACTGGAATAGGGCAGGAATAACGGAGAGGGCAAATAACTTGACTTCTCGGGTTAATCTTGAATCTCTGACAATCCGGACAACGGCGAACACACTTAAACGTAATGACGGCAACTTTCCACACGTGTACGCATGTTGCTACGTCATATTTTAAAACATACATAACCGGACTGTTTACGCATTCATTTATCGTTGTGAACAAGGCTCCCGTGCGGGAGCAGAAGCGTCTTGCTTTTATGTGAACATTCGTGATCGGTGTCCATTTTAAGTTTACTTTTAGAGTTCACTTTTAGAGTAAACCGTTCACTTTTAGAGTAAGAAACATTTCACGATTGCCATTCATCGTATCGGACCCGCGATGGTACTCTAGCAACGCAAAAGTAAATAGATAATTTACGAGTTGAGCAAAGTGAAAACAGATTGAGCCGATGTTTTATGGCAGTGTGATGTGCAGCAAATCTGTACAGGTCACAATACACGTGCTAACACCATTTGCTGCGAAACAACATGCATGTGTCCGGATGTCATGCCACTTGAATGAACGCCCCGCCATGGTGGTCTAGTGGTTAGGGCGCTCGACTGCTGACCCGAAGGCCGTGGGATCGAATCCCGGCCGCGGCGGCTGCATTTTTGATGCAGGCGAAAATGTTTGAGGCCCGTGTACGTTAGGTGCACGTTAAAGAACCCCAGGTGGTCGAAATTTCCAGAGCCCTCCACTACGGCGCTTCTCATATCATATTGTGGTCTTGGGACGTTAAACCCCAGATATTATTATTATTATTATTATTATTATTATTATTATTATATTATATTATTATTATTATTATTATTATTATTATTATTATTATGCCACTTGAATGAATAAAATACCATTCGCAAACCAGGATAACCTCTCCGGGCATTTCATTAAAGAATCTTATCTCTCTCTCTTTCTCGTTTGCACCTTTATAACAATCCCGTAGTGATTGCATTTGTTCTTCAACTAAGCTGCACAGCACTCCAAAGTATTATGTAGTAATTTGTGAAAAAAAAATCCACAGCATATCCACGGGGTGAATGATGATTGATGATGAGTGGGGCGAAGCTCCGCAAGGAATCATCGGTAAACCGTGAATACTCCGAGTAATGCCCTTGTCACGCGGGTAGTCTAACCACAGTTAAGTACGACGGCCGTTCAGTCTAACGGCTGTTATACATTGTCACACGACAACCCTAACCGCAGTTAATACTCTAACGGCCGTTTTCGTAAACGGAGGTAGGCAACCCCTGTTAGCGCCGTAAAGTGACAACATGGCGGCCCCCATGCCGGACGCGAGCAGCTCGGCTTCCAGCGAAATATCGAGCCAAAAGCGCGTCAAATGGACCGTTGCGACGACGGAGGCGTTGATACGCATTTGGGAAGATAAATTACCGGCTTTGAGGTACAAGTTTGTCCGTGCTGCAAAAATCACGTGTGCATTTCACGAGATTGATACACGGCTGCGTTCGTTCATTGAACAGAGCTGCACGCTATTTGATAGACGCGCATCAAAACACGCTGCTGACGCGTCCATAATCGAGCGTGAAGCCCTGTACAAAGCGGTGTTATAGCGGTGTTGCACGAACGCAGCCATGTATTAACTAAAGAACGCTTGGAAGCGCCGCAAACGTGTGACAGCGCCTCTGTCAGGATTACGGTAACTGTGGTTACGTCCGCTAACTGCAGTTGGGTATAACAGCGGTTAAGCTTACCCTGTGACAAGGGTATAATTCGCCCAGCATATGATCAAGTAAACACGTGAGAAACACCGTGTATATATTAAACATCAAACTTTTATTGTACTGTTGGTTTACGTGGTCCCTTCATTACAACGGTCTCCCTAGCGTACGTCGCTGCACTAAATCGAATGATTGCCTTCCATTAATGACACGCGCCATATGTGAATCTTCCGTGAATTCTGCCCAGTACATCATCAACGACGTGAGGTCGGGCGCGTTTATACTAAAGGGTTGATGAGAGTCATGGCGACTTGCAGCTCACTTTAATTTTACATGAACGCTGTGAATTTTTATTGTTTAATCACGCACAGGAGAAATCTCACACAGGCACTACCTTGGAGGTCAAAATCCAGTGCCTATATATACGGGGTGGTCAGTGAAGGTTGTGCAGCGCGAGCAGTCGGTTTTTTCATCAAGAAACTCGCTAGCAGACGCTGCCTGCGTCGGCCTCGCGAGGCGAGAGGGGGGAGGTCTAGAGCACGCATCTGCAACGCAGCGAGCGCGGAGTGTCGGCGTCGCGAGGCGAGATAGGGGGGGGGGGGACTTTACCGATCGGCGTTCGCCCGTTGCCGAACGGGCGAGGTGGCTACATACTACTACTACAAAGGAGGGAATGACCAACACCCTAAGGAGCTTCGCCCCTAAAAGGGACCGCGACTGCTAGATGGAACACACAGAAAGCGACAGCACTAGCAACAGTTCCTGTTCGGTGGCACGACGTCTCGAACCGGAAGTCGATGCAGACGGACGCCGAGGCCCACAATCCTTTGCGAGAGCCACGATTTTGCTATCCCTATTGCTGTGCCATATACCCACATCCGCGGCGGTTGGCTGATTTGACCATCGTGAAGCGCAGTTAGCGTGGCTGCCGCGGATGCCGCCACGTGCCCGCGCGAGCGTTCGCGATCACACTGAAAGTAAGCCGCGCGTTTGAAGGAAAACAAGAAAAGTACTCTAGGGCATGACGTGCTCTGACGAAGGGACGCATCTCTTGACCCCTTGTCATCCCTTTCCCTGCGTGGCTTTCAGCGCGCTCGCTGGCACGAAAGGAGAGAGAAAGCGCTTGAAGCGTGCGACAAGTGCCTGTAACTCCGCTCGTACTTGACGGATTCTAAACATTTTTGCGGCATGCGCTGATAATGAGACTATTTCAACTCAGAAAAGTGTGCAGGGCCACTTTATAGGTTGCACCTAGACACCTCCGCTGTCACTCCCCCTGAAGAAGGAATCGAGTTGATTCCGAAACGTCGGGAAATACACCCATTTTTTTGTTGGAGCCTTTTGGAAGTCTTAATGGCTATGCTATGCCTTACCCTCTAATCCTCCTTTCCCTCCTCTTTACCCTCACATCCCTTTCCCGCGCCCCTACTCTACCATATACTAGGGGTCTGAAACTGATCATGGCTTGCGGGCCGGAGTCATGTATTTTTCTGCCGCAAGGGCCGGGACAGTGCAGAAGGTAGGAGCGGGGTGGGGGGGGCTTATTTTTTAGAAAAAGACGTTGTCGAACCGTGCTATAGGAAAGATACACACACACAACACACACACATAATTATATATATAAATATATATATATAGTTATATATATATATATAATAATATATATATATATTATATATATATATATATATATATATATATATATATATATATATATATATATATATATATATATACAGTCGAACCCACTTATAACGATCCCGCGTATAACGATCTATCGGTTATAACGACCGTATTTGGGTGCACTTACGATTTCTTATGCTAACCATTGAAGCTGCGTCCAGATATAACGAACATTTTTCAAAGCCTCCTACTTTTACAACGAACACTTGAGACGCGGTCGCGGTAAAAATATGGCGCATACGAAGCGAAAAAAAAGTTAAGCATGCCTTCTAAATCGTGACAGGGGCGCGCACTCGCGCGTGCCCCGCTCCCGTTTACTCGCGACTAAGATACCCAGATCGGCGAGCACCGCACGCAGATTTAGGACGCTGCGAGCGACGTCGCCCCTTTCCAGGCGTTTCTTCAGTGGTAGAATGGCAGTGAGGGAAAAACAAAACATAGTAGGCAGCATGAAGCCTTGCGGTCAGCTTTCGCACGGTAACCTTTCCTGACGCTGTTCTCTGCAGCTACGACGTCCGCCTACGATGAACCAAACAATGCCTTGGAACGCAAGAAGGCATAAATGCAAGAAGTGATAACCGCGATAACTTTCATCGCATAAAGGTTCGCTGCGTCCCTAAACTCGTCGACGCCACAATGTGCCGCAAAAGGTCGTCCGTCCTTTCGGTAACGGCAGAGACCGGTCGATCGGTGATACGGTTTCCGCGTGATTGCGGCGATGCCTTCGTGGATAAGCACCAGAAAAGAGTGAAGGCGAGGTGGCGGCCGTCGGTGAACGTGCAGTTATGACTTAACAGCCGACAACCTTATATCACAGTCATCTGTAGATATCTGCTCGGCTGCGCGTCTGGCGTACGCCGTACACTGCGCGGATTGACGGCGGTACGAGCGCGCCATGCTGCCTTCGCAAGTTCGCCGCCGCCGCGTCGTGCGAGGCCGCTTTAAAGTGCGCCTCGCTTTGTAGAAACGAAAGTAGCTCGCTGTTGTTGAGCGGCGCGGGCACCGAGAAACATCGATGCTCTGACAGCGAGCGTATACTGCGTGTTTGACTAGGTGAGAACTCAAGTGCGCCGCGCATCGTCGTGCAGGGCCCCGAGAGCATCGCGGAGACGTAGAGTGCGCGTTGCTTGCAAAACGCTTGTTTTCGCGGCGTTGAACGAGCAGGCTACTCGCCACACCCGTGCACGGTCCGGAGTGAAGCAGGCACGAAGAACGTAGTACAAACGAGAGCAAGCGGCCCGGCAGTGGCTCCGCGAGCCAAGTAGGGGACGCGCTGCACGCAACTAGCCAGTGATCGGCTCCACGTGGCAGTACCGCGCTTCGGTGAAACGGTGTCAGTTCACAGCAAACGCGGGTAATTCACTCGTGAGCACGTAGCGGGTGTCGCTTCACGACGCGAAAAGGCTTAGCTTGTCACCGGAGGGGTTGGGTGCACTTTAATAAAAGTGCACAGAAAAAAAAAAAAACGGCTTGGCCACTAAGCGCACGCTTTTAAAGGCGAGCCCATATACAACGAACTACTGATATAGCGACCACTTTTCGCGGCACTTTCGAGTTCGTTATAAGCGGGTTCGACTGTAATATATTATATATATTATATATATATAGTCACTCTGACGAAGGCAGGCCCTCCTGCCGAAACGTTAGTAAAACTTCTGTTTCGCACGTTTGTCGACCTGTTTTTCTACCGCATTTTCCACCGGATCCATTGAATTTCACCCCACCATGTATATATATATATATGGGTGATATCTCAAGGGGATTTGACGTCAGGTTTCGAAACACATATCCGTGTTGAGCGTTGATCAAGAGAATGACTACAAACTCGACGCGGATCCTGCAATATACACTTTTTGTTCTATGGTCATGTTATAACCCATGGTGACTGCATGAGGTGTCTCAGGAAAAAAAAAAAGATGCTTGAGACCAGTGTGTGTAGCCCATCAACATAGTTATTAGAAAAAATTATGTGTATGGGACGAAGACAGTCATCTACGGGCCAGCGCGGGCCGCAGCCGAGAGGTTCGCGGGCCGCGTCTTTGAGACACCTGCCATATACTATACATAGCAGTTCTATACATGGTTTTGCCTGCGTGACGCCACAGATGGCTATGCTATGCTACCCTCTCCCTTCCTCCTTTCCATCCTCCTCCCCCTCACATCAGTCCTCATCCTCACTTCTCTTTACCGCCCCATTAGTATAGAGTTTTTCGTGCGTGACGCCAAGCGGCGACATAGGATAACCGCATGCGATGACAGCATACTCCTTTCCTCCTCCCCTCCCTTCCTCCTCAGCCTCACATCTCTCCTTTTCTGCCTCACTTCCCTTTCCCGCACCCTTGCTATACATGGCTATGCAATAGATGGCTATGCTATATTGGTTTTGCCGGCGTTACGCCAAGCGACATGAGACGACGACGACAGCATACGATGACAGCATACGACAGCCCGAGCCCTAAAGTGCTCCGCACTTAGAAGGGTTTCTTGTGTGGGTACGCAGAGACATACTTCGCGCATCAAGTTAAACGGGAATTCACGTAAATTTAATTGATTAACTTTTAAGTGGTTACAAGTTGCCTTCAGGAAGCAGCAATTCGCAACAGTAGTCGGTTGCTTGCATGTTAAAGTAATTACAATTGCTTATTTTTTTTCTGTACTGTGTGGTACTCACCGATTCAAACGCGTCATCAAATTTTTTAGTATAACGACTGGTATACGCAATTGCTCGAGATAACTACGTCATGTCGCGACGAATCTGGTGTCTAAAGATAATGTTAGCTCTGATCTGCGCGTTGCAGTCGAAATTACGCTGATATTATCGAAACGGGAGACGGTGGAGACTAAAGTATGTGCGTCACTTAGCCCTAAATTTTCCTGTATCAATCCGTGAGTACTGTATACATATGTTTTTTTATATCTGCTTAGGAAAGCAATGCGTAGCACGCATCATCTGCTCATGCGTGCTAGGAAGCGTAGATTTCATAGATATATTACGCGATCGTTTTCACGCATATCTGACTTTCCTCCTCTCCTTCGGATAACTGTATCAAATGCGTTCGCCTAGGAAGGTATTATAGCACCGTTGCCATATGTAATAGTTGGCATTATTTCGACGTATTGGTGATAGAAACACTACAGGGTACTGTGAGACGTACTTCGACGCCTTGATGATCGAAACCTGCAGGGCACTGTGAGGCGCCCTGATTTCCGCCGTGTCGACTGCGTTGACATCTGCGCTTTTTTGTGAAGGCATGACGTCGACCTGCCGACGTAGTACCTCGACGTTCTTCTACTCTTTGAAAGTTTTCAGCTGCTAAACACTTCCATGTCCGAGCTCAACCGGTCAGCTGATATGTTCACGACAAACTTCCTGCGTGAACGCGGTGTGAGGCGTTCGAACAGCGGCAACGATCCACGGAATCGTCACGAAGATACCGCGGGCTTCAGTAGCATTCCATGGTGCCAATGAACTTAGTTCCGCGGCCGCGTTCTCCGCGGCCCCCATGCTCGCCAATGGACTTGAATCAACGGCCACGTTCTCCGCCGCCCCCGTACGCACCCTGGACTACAATGTACAGCCACGTTCTCCGCCGCCCCCGTACGCACCCATGGACTACAATGTACAGCCACGTTCACAACCGCCCCCATACGCGCCGATGGGCGTCAATGTATATCCACGTTCCTCATGCGCGTCAACGATCATCAGTATACCGCCGCGTTCACCACCGCCCCCATACGCGCCAATGGGCGTCACTATGCGTCCACGTTCCCCCCCGCCCCCCTACGACGAGTCCGACTTCGACGTCAACACCGAGACATCTTTCATTGAAGACGACGTGGCACGTGCTGCGCGACATCTCGGTCACACCCACCAGTTACAGCAGTACGGTGACGAACGGCGCCATTTCTTGGAAACTTGCCAATGGTGCGTGAAGGAGTGTTGCTGGCGGCAGTTCGCCCATTTCTTGGCGTTATGGCTTGGTGGGGCTCTTGCTTTCCTTCTGGTTTTTGGGTTGTTTCGATGTTACCCTGAACTGTGCAGGAGGCGCGCCTAAGGCATACCCGACAAGGCGCACGCCTCGACAGTCAGCGCATTCGGCTGAGCCATGTATGTGGGCTTGTTAACGCGTGTACTAGCCGGCAATGGCATGACGTGGTGTCTTTCACAGGGCCCGAGAGGCACTGTTCTTGCCGTATACTAGTAGTGCTATCATGCTAGAATGCAATGTGAACCAATATGGAACGAAGTATGGCACCTAGTACGGATTTTTGTGTGAGCTATTGCTGTGTAACAATGGCTATATGAATGATATAAGGCTCCGCAAACGTAAAAACCTCGGTCTCTCATGGGGAAACGATAACTTGGAGTTACTTTGCACATGTTTGCGCTTCAGTGAGGCGTAACGGTACGTTATGACACCATTGCCTTCATGTTGTGACTTACCTAGGTAAATATTTGGTGATAACGTGCAGTTCAGAATGAGTCAGGCAGTCAACATGCTGCTTATCCCAATAAGAATGCAACCTTGCCTTCGTCGCATCATCTAACGCGTTGCGCTTCAGTTATACACACATCGGCTGGAGTGCGATACAAACATATTTCTTAATTATGAAACCGCGCATTCAGATCTATTGCAGGTTGGGCTATTTCCATTTTCAGCGTTTTACGGCTGGCTGTATGCCATTTTATCGCCTTGACATGTTGTTCACAGTTCAGGTTTTATTGATTCGTTAACATGGATTTCTTATCTGACTGATTTTATACTGGTCTGTGAACGCCGCGCAATACGACAATAAACTGCTAAGCATTTTCGCGTCTCTACTACTTGTCATGGTATTAAAATACCCTTTTTATCTCGAAGTCTACCAGTTGTCCCTTCAGTAATAGACAGTCAGCCACATTCAGTGACTTGGCCGGAGCCGTAGTTTAGCAGCAAGCATCATCGCCATTTTTTTTAGGTACCCGTCCAAACATTGAAGACTGCCCGAATTGTCCCTAATTATGCTCCCTTTCGGCGCAACACCAAAAGCACTCGCGAGAACGTCCACAGTCTGCAGGGGCTTCGGCTCCGCCAACGCGTGGCCACCCCCGTGAAGCGCCGGTGAAGCCAACGTGGCCACCAATGGAAGCACGCCCGCGCAGTGATAAACGAAGGCACGGCCTCGTGTCATCTTCTACTGTCTTTGGCTTCGCCTCGTATTCCTCGAATACAATAGAACTCCACATCACTTGTGCATCATTGTCGTTTCTGCAAATCATGCCAACGGCGGTTTTATAAGCTTGAGCCTCACTAGTAATAATATCTGGGGTTTACGAGCAAAAACCGCGATATGATCATCAGGCACGCCCGTGGGCACGCCGTAGTGGAGGGCTTCGGAAATTTCGACCACCCGGTGTTGTTTCACGTGCACTGACATCACACAGTATACTGGCTTCTACCATTCCACCTCCACTGAAGTGCGCCCGCCGCGGCCGGGATCGAACCTGCCCTTTCGAGCTTCAATGTGTTGTGTATGTATATATGCACATGGATGGGAATTAACTTTTCTATAGCGGAAAAATAATTTGGCCAGTCTCATTCGAACCTCCAACTGTGAACGAGGAAAACCGAAGTGCTTTCCCTTCACAAGTTGTAATTTGAAGGAATCGATTAATTTCATTTGCCTCAGGTTGGTACATCCCTCGAGCGAGCCTGCGGCATGCCAAACCAATGCTGTATTTGCAGCTGAACGCTCGTGAAATACTGGAGCCAGCGCAGTTCGCTTCAGGGCAAGCTTCAACTTTGGCAAGCATCTAGCAGACGATCTGAAGCTGCCTCTGCGGGCGCTCGGGCGCATGCGCAGTTTGCTCCGAGGCGCAGCTACACTGGTGCACGGGCGCCCGGCATATAGTATAGTGCGGCCACGCGCTAGCCGTGTTCGCCATAACTGTGCTCATCGCTATACGAGGTACTGAAGCCTTATTATTGTTCGTTCTAGAAGTTGATGGCATCTTCAGTTTTTGCTTTATTTTCCCGATTTCAAGCGAAAGCTACTTTCCTGGTATACTCGCGGCAACTTTTCTTGGCAATGAAGGAAAGGCTACGGGGGGCGGAGCTACTGCACATTTACTGCTCCGCGAAATAGTCCGGTTCGGCGCGCGCTTCAAATTTAGTTTTGGTGTGTGAACCTTCCGTATCTCCTGTGACGGCCGTTTGATTATTTGAGCGGCCGTCACAGGCTTAGACAGCCATTTGTTAGTGAAATTCGTCCACAGCTCCTCTGGGGATCATCGAAAAGCTGGAGGTGACGAGAGCTCACCTAAAGACGAAGACACCATTTTGAATGTGACGTGCACGCAAAAGGTGGGACGTTTTCGCCGCGCAAAAAACGTGAAATGACTGCATAAATGAAAAATATAAATATCTCCTTGGTGCGTGCCGACCCTCTTTTCAAACAGCGTGCCGTAGAAAATAATGTATCTTTTTTTTTTTTCATTCTCGCGCAGAAAACACGGACGCAGCGCTAGCACACGCGTAGGTCAGCTCTGTAGCCTTCCCCGCATTGCCAAGAAAAGTTGTCCGCGAGTATAGCAATGACAACTCGACGCTGCCGACGCCAGCACCGGATTTTCTTCGCACACGCTGCTTAAGTTCGCTATCATGTTAAGATTTCCAAAGTCTATTATCGCCGTTCCTGAGTTCATATATGAATAAGTTGGGGTGCATCTCTGAATTCCACGGGCTGTGGTGAGCGGATATGAGCGACACTGATCGAGGGAAATCGTTTCATGGTGTAAGCGACAGGCATTTCATGATATTAATTCATGACAATGTAATCATGTTCGTCATACACGCATGGCCTCATGTGCCAATTTTGGTATATACGAAGTTAATAAGACGTCCACGAGAGCGCCCAGGCATTGCGGCTAGATAGATATGTGGATAAATAGAAACGGTGAAAGGGCTTTTGTTTTCCTAACAATGCATCGCATTAAAAAAAAAAGAAATGCTAGGTCTGAGAGGAACGCGCAGCACAGTCACAGTGTAAGCTGCAACTGCTGCGTCTGCAGAGTGGCCTTCATAGAGCCCGTTGTAAGCCCGCTTAGGGCGCCTACTGCAAGTAAACGGCGAAGTATACTCAGAAATATCTCGCCGTGTTCTGAGGCAGAGCACAGAATGCTCTCATTCATCATTGCCTAGTGCAGTTCACCCAAAAATCAAGTTTGCCAACAAGCCCAGCTTCAAGCCCGCTTTCGGGGGGAATTCGGGGGTGGTTTTGCAAGGAATGATGCCAACTCGTGTTGGCATGTGAATTAGTCCATTCTGGTTGTTTCATTAATAAATGCTTCTCTCTCATACGGACACGTTTTTAAGCAGGGTGACTTCTTTCACGTTTTTTTTTTTGCGCTTATCTTCAGCTCGAAGTGCGGAAGGTCTCGTCATAACGTTCTGCGCGATCTTGGGCCATTTCTTTTTACCATTGTAACAACATGGCACAGGAATATTTCAAGCTCTTATTTTCTGGATTTCTGGGCATTACCGTCGCCAAAAGGGCGGCTTGTTGGCCACTCTCTTGGCAAAGATTCTGTACACCATCTCCACCGATCCCGCGAGCCCAGCCATTAAATAAAGCGCTAGAGACGGCGCAGCGCGAGGTTAGCGCTCAAGCACACACAGATGCGCGCCGCGAGCACCAGAACGGCCGCACGCTGCCGTTCGTCACGGCGCGAGAAGAGAACGCGCGCACGAGCGACTTGGAGAGCGCACGCCTAGCGAGAAGAGAACGAGACAGAAACGACGAGCGCGCTGCCAGACGCGCAGCCGTCGTGCACAGAGACAGAATGCACGCAGCCCAGTGTAACAAACGTCGACGGAGCGCCGTGTGCGACGCATAACGAGATTTTCGAAAAAGGGGGCGCTGTTCAGAAAGGCGCATCAGCCCCCTGGCCCAGGTTTTCTTGTTTTTAGGGAGTTACACGAGTCTGATGATCGGCTCGTATCTCCTCTTGGCCGTGTGCTCCTCCTCACTGTGCGATGAGGAAGAGCGGCGAGCGCACGCACCTGCGAGCAGACATACAGTTTCTTTTTTGGGGATCACATGAGCAGACGCCAATGTTGACGTCACGGTGAACGCTGAGGATTACCGAAAGGACCGGAGAGGAAGGGGATTGTTCCTTGGAAATTGTGGCTCGCCCGCAGCCCGTAGCGCCCCGTTTGGAATTGTTCATCTTGATGGCATTCTGAACTCGATGCGCGCGTTTACTTTTTACTTGAAACGTTAAAAACTTATCGGATAGTTTAAGGGCCTCTTGAGCATTAGAAAGCCGCACTGAAAGGGTTTCCTTGTTTGTTTCCTTGTTGTTGTGCTGAAAATAATCATGATTGCTATTCCAGTTTGTACAGTATTGCCATTTCGCGCCGAATTTTTTTCTCTTTGACTGCAAAGCCCCCCCCCCCCCCCCCCCCGTTCCCTTGGCCGTCCGGCCCCCGCTGTGTCGGCTCAGCCCTCCGTTTTAAAAGATTGCCGACCCGGCCTTTTACGATTGTCCAACTCGATGTCAAATGTGGTGTCTGGATTTCTCTGGTGATGGAGCTCTCAACAAAACACCACATTTTCGTATTTTTGCAATTTATCGAATACTGCTTAGTCGCTGACGGTTACTTCGATTCAGTTACCATTCTGTGAGCAATTCTCCTATGAGTTATTTTATTCCCGAGACAAACTATTGCAGCAGATGCAGAATTAGCATTTGTACTTCGCGCGTGCTGCATGAGCGTATCCGCAGTCGTCGAATCCGACAACCTGATGCCAGGAGCGTTTCGGCAGTAAACTAAGGGAAACTCTATTTTCGACGATTCTCCGCATCCCGAGAAAGGCAAAGCCTGCGTGGTCAAGATCAACCGTTCTCGGTCCCTCTGGTCGTAATATGCAATTTCTCCATGGCTAAGCGGTCGGTCAGCGTTTTGTGGGTGTTATCGACTCCGTAACGTCCGACTACTCAGCAATGTTACGTGTGACGCACCACAGATGCAATCCGAAAGCTGTGCGCGGAAGCGGGGATGGCAGTGTATGGAGAAAGGAGACGTGCAGTGGTCATTTGCAGTTACGAATTTCTGCCATAGATGGCGCTTCCTCTCAACAGCAGTGGTTGGTGAAAACCTTGCGCTTACATGGATGTACATTAAAGTACAGAGAAAGCGTCGCAGCAAAAGGAAAGAGGGATGCTTGCAATAATGAAGCACACAGCGTTATGGGGGATACATATGTACGAGGTGCTTCGAGGTCTGTGCAAAGGATAATTGTTTCGCGGCTTACATTTTGGAAACTCAGTGGTGTGCATGAGGTCAGAGGTGCAATTAGGAATTGATGTGAATCAAAGGACTGTGGGACGCCTCGCGTTGAGCGCTCAGGGGAAGACGACAAATGAGGGCTGCAAAGGACGATATGGGATGGGCAGGTTTTGAGAGGGAAGCTCAGAGCAAAATAAGGTTCGAAGAAAGGCTAGGAATATGAATGAGCGTAGATGGGCAGAGAAGGTGTTCTGGTTTTGTTATAGGAAAAGCGTTGACACACAGTGGAGAAAAAGAACTAGGAGGTTCACCAGTAAATATGCGGCTGGCAGTGTAAGCGATGTGACAACCAAACAGCGTTGTCATATCGCGTTAAGCGAAAAGTCAGAGAGGAGCGGAGAGGATTTACTGGATGCAGCGATGAAAAAACAACAACTCGGAGTAACTACCGAAAGGGCAAAAGGACATTAGGAGGGAGGAATTTTATGATATTGAAGGGAAAGCGTTACTGTTTGAAGCGAGGTCGATTGCCTTAGAACGCGTAGTTATAAAGCGACATTCAGTAAGAGAAAGAACATGCAACATGCTGCCGGGGAAGATAAGGAAACGACGGAGCATGTTCTGATTGTATAGGGATAATCCCCAGGTGTATGTTTGGGCACGAGCTACATGAAGCCTTGGGTTTTATGGACATCAATGGAAAGCTGAACACGCCCGCGATTGAAATAGGTAAGAGACGGGTTAGAGCATTGGTGGCAGAAAACTAGAGAGAACGGAAAAATAAATAGAGTGTACAGTGGGGTCCGACTCTTCTAGTGGGTCGCCCTCTTCGCCTCTTCTCGGAGAGAACGCCCTCGTGCGTTGCTCGAGAGTCTGCGAGTCTGCGCTCTGTCGTACTGTCGTCGCTGCGCATCGTCGCCATCGATCCCGTCGTCAATAAACGCCTTTAAAGAGGAAAAATAAGGACATTCTGCCGTAAGGGTAGAGAAGTGGGCTGTGAATTTATGTTATCTTATCTATAGTAAAGAGTGATTAATCGAAGTATACAGGCCTTAGTGCAGCATAAAAGCAAAAGAAAAGTTTTTTTTTTTGCCTAGCCTGGTGGCACACAAGTCGCCGCCCCGTTCTAAGGGGACGTTCATAGCACCATCCATCAGCGGCGCCGGTTGACGTTGCTTTCGAAGCCCATCGCTACCGTTGTGGCTGCACTAATCTGTCCACCTTCAGTCTACGCACCAGCAAGTAAATGAAAGTAAACCAATGAGGACTTGAACACTGTTGAGGGCCCCTTTAAGGGGAAGATGTAGGCTTGCAGGTGATGCAAATCGTTCAGCAGAGAAATGAAGGTGAAGCCAAAGTTTCGACAAATGGACTGTTAAATTGGTAAGTTGGCGTGCACCCGCTTTGTAGCATACAGATTACAGGAAACACATACGAGATTTCTTAGAAAGTATAGCTTCCAGTCGACGAATCTAGTCTGGCCTGGGGTCGAACCGGGACGAACGCCCATCTTGGACAGTCGCTCTAGCGGTTTTGCGATAACCTATAGGGTGCAGCAATGGCAGCCGAGGGCGAATCGATCAACACGCCGAGGCACAAGACAGTGAATGTGGCAAATCAGTTTCGCGGAATCCCGCAAGGTGACGAAATGGTTATGAAAGGGAAAATTGACAACGTTTCCTTAGTGGTATAAAGTTACATCACTAACCGAAACCCGCAGTCGGCAACCGTTTACAGGTTTAGGCTAGGGTGTAGCTTACGGGTTCCTTTGCAGTTACTGATTGAGGCTTTCGAATAGTTTTTTCTGGTAGTGTGGTTTGTATATAAACGATTTTGTCAACACTCGGCATGGCATTCTATTAGGGGAGCATACAAAACTTAAAGAATTGCAGCGATGGCGTAGTGGTAGCGCATCAGCTTCGCATGCAAGAGGTCTGTGGTTCGAATCCCGGTGCCGGACAATTCCCAACCGGATTAAAAAAAAACCCGCGTGATGAATTGTGTAAAAAAGGCCTGGGGTGCAGCCTCACTGGCGACCACAGCCAGCAATGCGCTCCCTCACCAGAGCAGGATTGGCCACCCTGGTGTAGTACTTGGCCACTACCTCCCACATGAATACACCAATTAACCCTCGGCCTTCAGTCCTCAGCCGCTGCGAAGCAACTGACTAAGGCGGCGGTCAGAACTGCGACGCAGCAGAGGATGCTAAGAATCTCTGGGTCCGGACAGGCCGCCATTGGAATCTGAATTTGGCTACGTATAACGCTAGAACTTTATCTAGTGAGGCGAGTCTAGCACTATTCGAGGAATTAGAGGGTGTTAAATGGGATGTAATAGGGCTCAGTGAGGTTAGGAGGCCACAGGAGCTTATACAGTGCTGAAGAACGGACACGTCCTATGCTATCGTGGATTAGCTGACACAAGAGAACTAGGATTGGGGTTCCTTATTCATAAAAATATAG